>NW_027183663.1:0-127321 GCF_041296385.1 Aphelocoma coerulescens | reverse complement strand
TACTCAGTGGAGCGAATTTCAAATGTCCAGCCAAGAGCTGCTTCACAAGCAGATTCAGCTGAGAATGCTCTGCCTGCTTCACAAAGTAAGGCGCGGCCCTTGCACTCCAGCACACAACCTGGCCAGAAACAGGTTCTTCGACCTTCAGGGCTGCAACGTCCGTGCAGCTTGAGCACGCCCAGAAGGACGCGTCCAGAAAGAAGGCGTTCTTCTGGGACCCCCCTCCTCCAAGCAGCCTCGAAACTGAGCACAACACACTGCGGCTCGGCGGCTTCCTTCTCAGATAGACGTACCGTCACGCTGTGTACACTCTCGCAGCTCCGTCGCCCACTTGCAGCAGCTGCTGCTACCAAAGCAAAAGGCTCCACAAGTAACAGCCACTGCTGGGCTGCACTTTCGCCTTGCCTCACGTGAAGCAGCAGAAACTGTCCGCTGCACTCGGTAGTATTTCCAGTCTCTGCCGCATCTACCACTGGTCGCCTCTGCATCTCCAAGCACGAAGCTGGGCACGACTCTTTCCAGGGAAAGCTGGAAGAGAAATGGGTAGCAGCACCAGTAGCTGCAAGTTGAACTTTCTGTTTCCAGCTGCTAACGTGAATCCGCAAAGAAGCGAGTGACAGCCACGCTTCCTCTGGCAGCCTGTGCGATGCGCACAGCAGCTCGGTGCCCTGCCGTCATTCTTATGCTCTTCGTACCACGATGTCGCGCTTTCCTTTCTGCCGGAGTCGAGCCGTCGTCTCACTGGTCGCACAGAGCACTGCGCCGGCAGCCAAACGCTCCAGCCGACTGCTTCTGCCGTAACACGCCTGGCCTATGCACTTTCCCTCGCAGCGACGTACACCAGCACATGGGGTCTTTGCTGTCGTCCAAATGTAAAGGGTCTCAGCTGCGTCTGGCACAGAGAACAGCTTTAGGTCAAGAAGCTCAGCCGGAGTTTGCCCTGGACGCGTGGAAAGCTGTATTTTGCACCACCTTCCGGCGGCAGCCCTCTCTCTTTTACAGCCCGCACAGCGCCGTCAGATCGCGGTGCTCTCTGCACCTTCCTTCTCGGGTCCAAGTAGCACGGCGAACCTTACAGCCTTGCAGGGAGGGAAGACGCGGATAGGCGTCTCGCAAAGAAGAAGGTGCCAGGACGCAAAGATGTTCTGCCTTTCTCCTCCTCCTTGCCCGAATTGCGGTGCTGCGTGGAAAGTCTCGGCCAGCGAAAAGCTAATCCAGCAAGTGTTTCTCTCCTGACGCATTTCGCTGAGCGAGAGCTCCACGGACACTTTCGACGCTGGGAAAACGGCAAGACAACGACTGTACGTCGAGCTGAGGGAAATCCGTGCACAGCACACTGTGGCTGCGTTGCAGTGTTCACGCTGAAGAGCGGCAAAGCTCCAAGCCATCGCTGCGCTTCAGTTCTGTCCGGACCACAGAAGGCGAAGAACGAAGCAGCTGGGCACCGGGCTAATGTACTCAGTGGAGCGAATTTCAAATGTCCAGCCAAGAGCTGCTTCACAAGCAGATTCAGCTGAGAATGCTCTGCCTGCTTCACAAAGTAAGGCGCGGCCCTTGCACTCCAGCACACAACCTGGCCAGAAACAGGTTCTTCGACCTTCAGGGCTGCAACGTCCGTGCAGCTTGAGCACGCCCAGAAGGACGCGTCCAGAAAGAAGGCGTTCTTCTGGGACCCCCCTCCTCCAAGCAGCCTCGAAACTGAGCACAACACACTGCGGCTCGGCGGCTTCCTTCTCAGATAGACGTACCGTCACGCTGTGTACACTCTCGCAGCTCCGTCGCCCACTTGCAGCAGCTGCTGCTACCAAAGCAAAAGGCTCCACAAGTAACAGCCACTGCTGGGCTGCACTTTCGCCTTGCCTCACGTGAAGCAGCAGAAACTGTCCGCTGCACTCGGTAGTATTTCCAGTCTCTGCCGCATCTACCACTGGTCGCCTCTGCATCTCCAAGCACGAAGCTGGGCACGACTCTTTCCAGGGAAAGCTGGAAGAGAAATGGGTAGCAGCACCAGTAGCTGCAAGTTGAACTTTCTGTTTCCAGCTGCTAACGTGAATCCGCAAAGAAGCGAGTGACAGCCACGCTTCCTCTGGCAGCCTGTGCGATGCGCACAGCAGCTCGGTGCCCTGCCGTCATTCTTATGCTCTTCGTACCACGATGTCGCGCTTTCCTTTCTGCCGGAGTCGAGCCGTCGTCTCACTGGTCGCACAGAGCACTGCGCCGGCAGCCAAACGCTCCAGCCGACTGCTTCTGCCGTAACACGCCTGGCCTATGCACTTTCCCTCGCAGCGACGTACACCAGCACATGGGGTCTTTGCTGTCGTCCAAATGTAAAGGGTCTCAGCTGCGTCTGGCACAGAGAACAGCTTTAGGTCAAGAAGCTCAGCCGGAGTTTGCCCTGGACGCGTGGAAAGCTGTATTTTGCACCACCTTCCGGCGGCAGCCCTCTCTCTTTTACAGCCCGCACAGCGCCGTCAGATCGCGGTGCTCTCTGCACCTTCCTTCTCGGGTCCAAGTAGCACGGCGAACCTTACAGCCTTGCAGGGAGGGAAGACGCGGATAGGCGTCTCGCAAAGAAGAAGGTGCCAGGACGCAAAGATGTTCTGCCTTTCTCCTCCTCCTTGCCCGAATTGCGGTGCTGCGTGGAAAGTCTCGGCCAGCGAAAAGCTAATCCAGCAAGTGTTTCTCTCCTGACGCATTTCGCTGAGCGAGAGCTCCACGGACACTTTCGACGCTGGGAAAACGGCAAGACAACGACTGTACGTCGAGCTGAGGGAAATCCGTGCACAGCACACTGTGGCTGCGTTGCAGTGTTCACGCTGAAGAGCGGCAAAGCTCCAAGCCATCGCTGCGCTTCAGTTCTGTCCGGACCACAGAAGGCGAAGAACGAAGCAGCTGGGCACCGGGCTAATGTACTCAGTGGAGCGAATTTCAAATGTCCAGCCAAGAGCTGCTTCACAAGCAGATTCAGCTGAGAATGCTCTGCCTGCTTCACAAAGTAAGGCGCGGCCCTTGCACTCCAGCACACAACCTGGCCAGAAACAGGTTCTTCGACCTTCAGGGCTGCAACGTCCGTGCAGCTTGAGCACGCCCAGAAGGACGCGTCCAGAAAGAAGGCGTTCTTCTGGGACCCCCCTCCTCCAAGCAGCCTCGAAACTGAGCACAACACACTGCGGCTCGGCGGCTTCCTTCTCAGATAGACGTACCGTCACGCTGTGTACACTCTCGCAGCTCCGTCGCCCACTTGCAGCAGCTGCTGCTACCAAAGCAAAAGGCTCCACAAGTAACAGCCACTGCTGGGCTGCACTTTCGCCTTGCCTCACGTGAAGCAGCAGAAACTGTCCGCTGCACTCGGTAGTATTTCCAGTCTCTGCCGCATCTACCACTGGTCGCCTCTGCATCTCCAAGCACGAAGCTGGGCACGACTCTTTCCAGGGAAAGCTGGAAGAGAAATGGGTAGCAGCACCAGTAGCTGCAAGTTGAACTTTCTGTTTCCAGCTGCTAACGTGAATCCGCAAAGAAGCGAGTGACAGCCACGCTTCCTCTGGCAGCCTGTGCGATGCGCACAGCAGCTCGGTGCCCTGCCGTCATTCTTATGCTCTTCGTACCACGATGTCGCGCTTTCCTTTCTGCCGGAGTCGAGCCGTCGTCTCACTGGTCGCACAGAGCACTGCGCCGGCAGCCAAACGCTCCAGCCGACTGCTTCTGCCGTAACACGCCTGGCCTATGCACTTTCCCTCGCAGCGACGTACACCAGCACATGGGGTCTTTGCTGTCGTCCAAATGTAAAGGGTCTCAGCTGCGTCTGGCACAGAGAACAGCTTTAGGTCAAGAAGCTCAGCCGGAGTTTGCCCTGGACGCGTGGAAAGCTGTATTTTGCACCACCTTCCGGCGGCAGCCCTCTCTCTTTTACAGCCCGCACAGCGCCGTCAGATCGCGGTGCTCTCTGCACCTTCCTTCTCGGGTCCAAGTAGCACGGCGAACCTTACAGCCTTGCAGGGAGGGAAGACGCGGATAGGCGTCTCGCAAAGAAGAAGGTGCCAGGACGCAAAGATGTTCTGCCTTTCTCCTCCTCCTTGCCCGAATTGCGGTGCTGCGTGGAAAGTCTCGGCCAGCGAAAAGCTAATCCAGCAAGTGTTTCTCTCCTGACGCATTTCGCTGAGCGAGAGCTCCACGGACACTTTCGACGCTGGGAAAACGGCAAGACAACGACTGTACGTCGAGCTGAGGGAAATCCGTGCACAGCACACTGTGGCTGCGTTGCAGTGTTCACGCTGAAGAGCGGCAAAGCTCCAAGCCATCGCTGCGCTTCAGTTCTGTCCGGACCACAGAAGGCGAAGAACGAAGCAGCTGGGCACCGGGCTAATGTACTCAGTGGAGCGAATTTCAAATGTCCAGCCAAGAGCTGCTTCACAAGCAGATTCAGCTGAGAATGCTCTGCCTGCTTCACAAAGTAAGGCGCGGCCCTTGCACTCCAGCACACAACCTGGCCAGAAACAGGTTCTTCGACCTTCAGGGCTGCAACGTCCGTGCAGCTTGAGCACGCCCAGAAGGACGCGTCCAGAAAGAAGGCGTTCTTCTGGGACCCCCCTCCTCCAAGCAGCCTCGAAACTGAGCACAACACACTGCGGCTCGGCGGCTTCCTTCTCAGATAGACGTACCGTCACGCTGTGTACACTCTCGCAGCTCCGTCGCCCACTTGCAGCAGCTGCTGCTACCAAAGCAAAAGGCTCCACAAGTAACAGCCACTGCTGGGCTGCACTTTCGCCTTGCCTCACGTGAAGCAGCAGAAACTGTCCGCTGCACTCGGTAGTATTTCCAGTCTCTGCCGCATCTACCACTGGTCGCCTCTGCATCTCCAAGCACGAAGCTGGGCACGACTCTTTCCAGGGAAAGCTGGAAGAGAAATGGGTAGCAGCACCAGTAGCTGCAAGTTGAACTTTCTGTTTCCAGCTGCTAACGTGAATCCGCAAAGAAGCGAGTGACAGCCACGCTTCCTCTGGCAGCCTGTGCGATGCGCACAGCAGCTCGGTGCCCTGCCGTCATTCTTATGCTCTTCGTACCACGATGTCGCGCTTTCCTTTCTGCCGGAGTCGAGCCGTCGTCTCACTGGTCGCACAGAGCACTGCGCCGGCAGCCAAACGCTCCAGCCGACTGCTTCTGCCGTAACACGCCTGGCCTATGCACTTTCCCTCGCAGCGACGTACACCAGCACATGGGGTCTTTGCTGTCGTCCAAATGTAAAGGGTCTCAGCTGCGTCTGGCACAGAGAACAGCTTTAGGTCAAGAAGCTCAGCCGGAGTTTGCCCTGGACGCGTGGAAAGCTGTATTTTGCACCACCTTCCGGCGGCAGCCCTCTCTCTTTTACAGCCCGCACAGCGCCGTCAGATCGCGGTGCTCTCTGCACCTTCCTTCTCGGGTCCAAGTAGCACGGCGAACCTTACAGCCTTGCAGGGAGGGAAGACGCGGATAGGCGTCTCGCAAAGAAGAAGGTGCCAGGACGCAAAGATGTTCTGCCTTTCTCCTCCTCCTTGCCCGAATTGCGGTGCTGCGTGGAAAGTCTCGGCCAGCGAAAAGCTAATCCAGCAAGTGTTTCTCTCCTGACGCATTTCGCTGAGCGAGAGCTCCACGGACACTTTCGACGCTGGGAAAACGGCAAGACAACGACTGTACGTCGAGCTGAGGGAAATCCGTGCACAGCACACTGTGGCTGCGTTGCAGTGTTCACGCTGAAGAGCGGCAAAGCTCCAAGCCATCGCTGCGCTTCAGTTCTGTCCGGACCACAGAAGGCGAAGAACGAAGCAGCTGGGCACCGGGCTAATGTACTCAGTGGAGCGAATTTCAAATGTCCAGCCAAGAGCTGCTTCACAAGCAGATTCAGCTGAGAATGCTCTGCCTGCTTCACAAAGTAAGGCGCGGCCCTTGCACTCCAGCACACAACCTGGCCAGAAACAGGTTCTTCGACCTTCAGGGCTGCAACGTCCGTGCAGCTTGAGCACGCCCAGAAGGACGCGTCCAGAAAGAAGGCGTTCTTCTGGGACCCCCCTCCTCCAAGCAGCCTCGAAACTGAGCACAACACACTGCGGCTCGGCGGCTTCCTTCTCAGATAGACGTACCGTCACGCTGTGTACACTCTCGCAGCTCCGTCGCCCACTTGCAGCAGCTGCTGCTACCAAAGCAAAAGGCTCCACAAGTAACAGCCACTGCTGGGCTGCACTTTCGCCTTGCCTCACGTGAAGCAGCAGAAACTGTCCGCTGCACTCGGTAGTATTTCCAGTCTCTGCCGCATCTACCACTGGTCGCCTCTGCATCTCCAAGCACGAAGCTGGGCACGACTCTTTCCAGGGAAAGCTGGAAGAGAAATGGGTAGCAGCACCAGTAGCTGCAAGTTGAACTTTCTGTTTCCAGCTGCTAACGTGAATCCGCAAAGAAGCGAGTGACAGCCACGCTTCCTCTGGCAGCCTGTGCGATGCGCACAGCAGCTCGGTGCCCTGCCGTCATTCTTATGCTCTTCGTACCACGATGTCGCGCTTTCCTTTCTGCCGGAGTCGAGCCGTCGTCTCACTGGTCGCACAGAGCACTGCGCCGGCAGCCAAACGCTCCAGCCGACTGCTTCTGCCGTAACACGCCTGGCCTATGCACTTTCCCTCGCAGCGACGTACACCAGCACATGGGGTCTTTGCTGTCGTCCAAATGTAAAGGGTCTCAGCTGCGTCTGGCACAGAGAACAGCTTTAGGTCAAGAAGCTCAGCCGGAGTTTGCCCTGGACGCGTGGAAAGCTGTATTTTGCACCACCTTCCGGCGGCAGCCCTCTCTCTTTTACAGCCCGCACAGCGCCGTCAGATCGCGGTGCTCTCTGCACCTTCCTTCTCGGGTCCAAGTAGCACGGCGAACCTTACAGCCTTGCAGGGAGGGAAGACGCGGATAGGCGTCTCGCAAAGAAGAAGGTGCCAGGACGCAAAGATGTTCTGCCTTTCTCCTCCTCCTTGCCCGAATTGCGGTGCTGCGTGGAAAGTCTCGGCCAGCGAAAAGCTAATCCAGCAAGTGTTTCTCTCCTGACGCATTTCGCTGAGCGAGAGCTCCACGGACACTTTCGACGCTGGGAAAACGGCAAGACAACGACTGTACGTCGAGCTGAGGGAAATCCGTGCACAGCACACTGTGGCTGCGTTGCAGTGTTCACGCTGAAGAGCGGCAAAGCTCCAAGCCATCGCTGCGCTTCAGTTCTGTCCGGACCACAGAAGGCGAAGAACGAAGCAGCTGGGCACCGGGCTAATGTACTCAGTGGAGCGAATTTCAAATGTCCAGCCAAGAGCTGCTTCACAAGCAGATTCAGCTGAGAATGCTCTGCCTGCTTCACAAAGTAAGGCGCGGCCCTTGCACTCCAGCACACAACCTGGCCAGAAACAGGTTCTTCGACCTTCAGGGCTGCAACGTCCGTGCAGCTTGAGCACGCCCAGAAGGACGCGTCCAGAAAGAAGGCGTTCTTCTGGGACCCCCCTCCTCCAAGCAGCCTCGAAACTGAGCACAACACACTGCGGCTCGGCGGCTTCCTTCTCAGATAGACGTACCGTCACGCTGTGTACACTCTCGCAGCTCCGTCGCCCACTTGCAGCAGCTGCTGCTACCAAAGCAAAAGGCTCCACAAGTAACAGCCACTGCTGGGCTGCACTTTCGCCTTGCCTCACGTGAAGCAGCAGAAACTGTCCGCTGCACTCGGTAGTATTTCCAGTCTCTGCCGCATCTACCACTGGTCGCCTCTGCATCTCCAAGCACGAAGCTGGGCACGACTCTTTCCAGGGAAAGCTGGAAGAGAAATGGGTAGCAGCACCAGTAGCTGCAAGTTGAACTTTCTGTTTCCAGCTGCTAACGTGAATCCGCAAAGAAGCGAGTGACAGCCACGCTTCCTCTGGCAGCCTGTGCGATGCGCACAGCAGCTCGGTGCCCTGCCGTCATTCTTATGCTCTTCGTACCACGATGTCGCGCTTTCCTTTCTGCCGGAGTCGAGCCGTCGTCTCACTGGTCGCACAGAGCACTGCGCCGGCAGCCAAACGCTCCAGCCGACTGCTTCTGCCGTAACACGCCTGGCCTATGCACTTTCCCTCGCAGCGACGTACACCAGCACATGGGGTCTTTGCTGTCGTCCAAATGTAAAGGGTCTCAGCTGCGTCTGGCACAGAGAACAGCTTTAGGTCAAGAAGCTCAGCCGGAGTTTGCCCTGGACGCGTGGAAAGCTGTATTTTGCACCACCTTCCGGCGGCAGCCCTCTCTCTTTTACAGCCCGCACAGCGCCGTCAGATCGCGGTGCTCTCTGCACCTTCCTTCTCGGGTCCAAGTAGCACGGCGAACCTTACAGCCTTGCAGGGAGGGAAGACGCGGATAGGCGTCTCGCAAAGAAGAAGGTGCCAGGACGCAAAGATGTTCTGCCTTTCTCCTCCTCCTTGCCCGAATTGCGGTGCTGCGTGGAAAGTCTCGGCCAGCGAAAAGCTAATCCAGCAAGTGTTTCTCTCCTGACGCATTTCGCTGAGCGAGAGCTCCACGGACACTTTCGACGCTGGGAAAACGGCAAGACAACGACTGTACGTCGAGCTGAGGGAAATCCGTGCACAGCACACTGTGGCTGCGTTGCAGTGTTCACGCTGAAGAGCGGCAAAGCTCCAAGCCATCGCTGCGCTTCAGTTCTGTCCGGACCACAGAAGGCGAAGAACGAAGCAGCTGGGCACCGGGCTAATGTACTCAGTGGAGCGAATTTCAAATGTCCAGCCAAGAGCTGCTTCACAAGCAGATTCAGCTGAGAATGCTCTGCCTGCTTCACAAAGTAAGGCGCGGCCCTTGCACTCCAGCACACAACCTGGCCAGAAACAGGTTCTTCGACCTTCAGGGCTGCAACGTCCGTGCAGCTTGAGCACGCCCAGAAGGACGCGTCCAGAAAGAAGGCGTTCTTCTGGGACCCCCCTCCTCCAAGCAGCCTCGAAACTGAGCACAACACACTGCGGCTCGGCGGCTTCCTTCTCAGATAGACGTACCGTCACGCTGTGTACACTCTCGCAGCTCCGTCGCCCACTTGCAGCAGCTGCTGCTACCAAAGCAAAAGGCTCCACAAGTAACAGCCACTGCTGGGCTGCACTTTCGCCTTGCCTCACGTGAAGCAGCAGAAACTGTCCGCTGCACTCGGTAGTATTTCCAGTCTCTGCCGCATCTACCACTGGTCGCCTCTGCATCTCCAAGCACGAAGCTGGGCACGACTCTTTCCAGGGAAAGCTGGAAGAGAAATGGGTAGCAGCACCAGTAGCTGCAAGTTGAACTTTCTGTTTCCAGCTGCTAACGTGAATCCGCAAAGAAGCGAGTGACAGCCACGCTTCCTCTGGCAGCCTGTGCGATGCGCACAGCAGCTCGGTGCCCTGCCGTCATTCTTATGCTCTTCGTACCACGATGTCGCGCTTTCCTTTCTGCCGGAGTCGAGCCGTCGTCTCACTGGTCGCACAGAGCACTGCGCCGGCAGCCAAACGCTCCAGCCGACTGCTTCTGCCGTAACACGCCTGGCCTATGCACTTTCCCTCGCAGCGACGTACACCAGCACATGGGGTCTTTGCTGTCGTCCAAATGTAAAGGGTCTCAGCTGCGTCTGGCACAGAGAACAGCTTTAGGTCAAGAAGCTCAGCCGGAGTTTGCCCTGGACGCGTGGAAAGCTGTATTTTGCACCACCTTCCGGCGGCAGCCCTCTCTCTTTTACAGCCCGCACAGCGCCGTCAGATCGCGGTGCTCTCTGCACCTTCCTTCTCGGGTCCAAGTAGCACGGCGAACCTTACAGCCTTGCAGGGAGGGAAGACGCGGATAGGCGTCTCGCAAAGAAGAAGGTGCCAGGACGCAAAGATGTTCTGCCTTTCTCCTCCTCCTTGCCCGAATTGCGGTGCTGCGTGGAAAGTCTCGGCCAGCGAAAAGCTAATCCAGCAAGTGTTTCTCTCCTGACGCATTTCGCTGAGCGAGAGCTCCACGGACACTTTCGACGCTGGGAAAACGGCAAGACAACGACTGTACGTCGAGCTGAGGGAAATCCGTGCACAGCACACTGTGGCTGCGTTGCAGTGTTCACGCTGAAGAGCGGCAAAGCTCCAAGCCATCGCTGCGCTTCAGTTCTGTCCGGACCACAGAAGGCGAAGAACGAAGCAGCTGGGCACCGGGCTAATGTACTCAGTGGAGCGAATTTCAAATGTCCAGCCAAGAGCTGCTTCACAAGCAGATTCAGCTGAGAATGCTCTGCCTGCTTCACAAAGTAAGGCGCGGCCCTTGCACTCCAGCACACAACCTGGCCAGAAACAGGTTCTTCGACCTTCAGGGCTGCAACGTCCGTGCAGCTTGAGCACGCCCAGAAGGACGCGTCCAGAAAGAAGGCGTTCTTCTGGGACCCCCCTCCTCCAAGCAGCCTCGAAACTGAGCACAACACACTGCGGCTCGGCGGCTTCCTTCTCAGATAGACGTACCGTCACGCTGTGTACACTCTCGCAGCTCCGTCGCCCACTTGCAGCAGCTGCTGCTACCAAAGCAAAAGGCTCCACAAGTAACAGCCACTGCTGGGCTGCACTTTCGCCTTGCCTCACGTGAAGCAGCAGAAACTGTCCGCTGCACTCGGTAGTATTTCCAGTCTCTGCCGCATCTACCACTGGTCGCCTCTGCATCTCCAAGCACGAAGCTGGGCACGACTCTTTCCAGGGAAAGCTGGAAGAGAAATGGGTAGCAGCACCAGTAGCTGCAAGTTGAACTTTCTGTTTCCAGCTGCTAACGTGAATCCGCAAAGAAGCGAGTGACAGCCACGCTTCCTCTGGCAGCCTGTGCGATGCGCACAGCAGCTCGGTGCCCTGCCGTCATTCTTATGCTCTTCGTACCACGATGTCGCGCTTTCCTTTCTGCCGGAGTCGAGCCGTCGTCTCACTGGTCGCACAGAGCACTGCGCCGGCAGCCAAACGCTCCAGCCGACTGCTTCTGCCGTAACACGCCTGGCCTATGCACTTTCCCTCGCAGCGACGTACACCAGCACATGGGGTCTTTGCTGTCGTCCAAATGTAAAGGGTCTCAGCTGCGTCTGGCACAGAGAACAGCTTTAGGTCAAGAAGCTCAGCCGGAGTTTGCCCTGGACGCGTGGAAAGCTGTATTTTGCACCACCTTCCGGCGGCAGCCCTCTCTCTCTTTACAGCCCGCACAGCGCCGTCAGATCGCGGTGCTCTCTGCACCTTCCTTCTCGGGTCCAAGTAGCACGGCGAACCTTACAGCCTTGCAGGGAGGGAAGACGCGGATAGGCGTCTCGCAAAGAAGAAGGTGCCAGGACGCAAAGATGTTCTGCCTTTCTCCTCCTCCTTGCCCGAATTGCGGTGCTGCGTGGAAAGTCTCGGCCAGCGAAAAGCTAATCCAGCAAGTGTTTCTCTCCTGACGCATTTCGCTGAGCGAGAGCTCCACGGACACTTTCGACGCTGGGAAAACGGCAAGACAACGACTGTACGTCGAGCTGAGGGAAATCCGTGCACAGCACACTGTGGCTGCGTTGCAGTGTTCACGCTGAAGAGCGGCAAAGCTCCAAGCCATCGCTGCGCTTCAGTTCTGTCCGGACCACAGAAGGCGAAGAACGAAGCAGCTGGGCACCGGGCTAATGTACTCAGTGGAGCGAATTTCAAATGTCCAGCCAAGAGCTGCTTCACAAGCAGATTCAGCTGAGAATGCTCTGCCTGCTTCACAAAGTAAGGCGCGGCCCTTGCACTCCAGCACACAACCTGGCCAGAAACAGGTTCTTCGACCTTCAGGGCTGCAACGTCCGT
Organism: Aphelocoma coerulescens; assembly: GCF_041296385.1. Lineage (NCBI taxonomy): Eukaryota > Metazoa > Chordata > Aves > Passeriformes > Corvidae > Aphelocoma > Aphelocoma coerulescens. The sequence continues at coordinate 115,517 of NW_027183663.1, read as the reverse complement.
GCAGCTTGAGCACGCCCAGAAGGACGCGTCCAGAAAGAAGGCGTTCTTCTGGGACCCCCCTCCTCCAAGCAGCCTCGAAACTGAGCACAACACACTGCGGCTCGGCGGCTTCCTTCTCAGATAGACGTACCGTCACGCTGTGTACACTCTCGCAGCTCCGTCGCCCACTTGCAGCAGCTGCTGCTACCAAAGCAAAAGGCTCCACAAGTAACAGCCACTGCTGGGCTGCACTTTCGCCTTGCCTCACGTGAAGCAGCAGAAACTGTCCGCTGCACTCGGTAGTATTTCCAGTCTCTGCCGCATCTACCACTGGTCGCCTCTGCATCTCCAAGCACGAAGCTGGGCACGACTCTTTCCAGGGAAAGCTGGAAGAGAAATGGGTAGCAGCACCAGTAGCTGCAAGTTGAACTTTCTGTTTCCAGCTGCTAACGTGAATCCGCAAAGAAGCGAGTGACAGCCACGCTTCCTCTGGCAGCCTGTGCGATGCGCACAGCAGCTCGGTGCCCTGCCGTCATTCTTATGCTCTTCGTACCACGATGTCGCGCTTTCCTTTCTGCCGGAGTCGAGCCGTCGTCTCACTGGTCGCACAGAGCACTGCGCCGGCAGCCAAACGCTCCAGCCGACTGCTTCTGCCGTAACACGCCTGGCCTATGCACTTTCCCTCGCAGCGACGTACACCAGCACATGGGGTCTTTGCTGTCGTCCAAATGTAAAGGGTCTCAGCTGCGTCTGGCACAGAGAACAGCTTTAGGTCAAGAAGCTCAGCCGGAGTTTGCCCTGGACGCGTGGAAAGCTGTATTTTGCACCACCTTCCGGCGGCAGCCCTCTCTCTTTTACAGCCCGCACAGCGCCGTCAGATCGCGGTGCTCTCTGCACCTTCCTTCTCGGGTCCAAGTAGCACGGCGAACCTTACAGCCTTGCAGGGAGGGAAGACGCGGATAGGCGTCTCGCAAAGAAGAAGGTGCCAGGACGCAAAGATGTTCTGCCTTTCTCCTCCTCCTTGCCCGAATTGCGGTGCTGCGTGGAAAGTCTCGGCCAGCGAAAAGCTAATCCAGCAAGTGTTTCTCTCCTGACGCATTTCGCTGAGCGAGAGCTCCACGGACACTTTCGACGCTGGGAAAACGGCAAGACAACGACTGTACGTCGAGCTGAGGGAAATCCGTGCACAGCACACTGTGGCTGCGTTGCAGTGTTCACGCTGAAGAGCGGCAAAGCTCCAAGCCATCGCTGCGCTTCAGTTCTGTCCGGACCACAGAAGGCGAAGAACGAAGCAGCTGGGCACCGGGCTAATGTACTCAGTGGAGCGAATTTCAAATGTCCAGCCAAGAGCTGCTTCACAAGCAGATTCAGCTGAGAATGCTCTGCCTGCTTCACAAAGTAAGGCGCGGCCCTTGCACTCCAGCACACAACCTGGCCAGAAACAGGTTCTTCGACCTTCAGGGCTGCAACGTCCGTGCAGCTTGAGCACGCCCAGAAGGACGCGTCCAGAAAGAAGGCGTTCTTCTGGGACCCCCCTCCTCCAAGCAGCCTCGAAACTGAGCACAACACACTGCGGCTCGGCGGCTTCCTTCTCAGATAGACGTACCGTCACGCTGTGTACACTCTCGCAGCTCCGTCGCCCACTTGCAGCAGCTGCTGCTACCAAAGCAAAAGGCTCCACAAGTAACAGCCACTGCTGGGCTGCACTTTCGCCTTGCCTCACGTGAAGCAGCAGAAACTGTCCGCTGCACTCGGTAGTATTTCCAGTCTCTGCCGCATCTACCACTGGTCGCCTCTGCATCTCCAAGCACGAAGCTGGGCACGACTCTTTCCAGGGAAAGCTGGAAGAGAAATGGGTAGCAGCACCAGTAGCTGCAAGTTGAACTTTCTGTTTCCAGCTGCTAACGTGAATCCGCAAAGAAGCGAGTGACAGCCACGCTTCCTCTGGCAGCCTGTGCGATGCGCACAGCAGCTCGGTGCCCTGCCGTCATTCTTATGCTCTTCGTACCACGATGTCGCGCTTTCCTTTCTGCCGGAGTCGAGCCGTCGTCTCACTGGTCGCACAGAGCACTGCGCCGGCAGCCAAACGCTCCAGCCGACTGCTTCTGCCGTAACACGCCTGGCCTATGCACTTTCCCTCGCAGCGACGTACACCAGCACATGGGGTCTTTGCTGTCGTCCAAATGTAAAGGGTCTCAGCTGCGTCTGGCACAGAGAACAGCTTTAGGTCAAGAAGCTCAGCCGGAGTTTGCCCTGGACGCGTGGAAAGCTGTATTTTGCACCACCTTCCGGCGGCAGCCCTCTCTCTTTTACAGCCCGCACAGCGCCGTCAGATCGCGGTGCTCTCTGCACCTTCCTTCTCGGGTCCAAGTAGCACGGCGAACCTTACAGCCTTGCAGGGAGGGAAGACGCGGATAGGCGTCTCGCAAAGAAGAAGGTGCCAGGACGCAAAGATGTTCTGCCTTTCTCCTCCTCCTTGCCCGAATTGCGGTGCTGCGTGGAAAGTCTCGGCCAGCGAAAAGCTAATCCAGCAAGTGTTTCTCTCCTGACGCATTTCGCTGAGCGAGAGCTCCACGGACACTTTCGACGCTGGGAAAACGGCAAGACAACGACTGTACGTCGAGCTGAGGGAAATCCGTGCACAGCACACTGTGGCTGCGTTGCAGTGTTCACGCTGAAGAGCGGCAAAGCTCCAAGCCATCGCTGCGCTTCAGTTCTGTCCGGACCACAGAAGGCGAAGAACGAAGCAGCTGGGCACCGGGCTAATGTACTCAGTGGAGCGAATTTCAAATGTCCAGCCAAGAGCTGCTTCACAAGCAGATTCAGCTGAGAATGCTCTGCCTGCTTCACAAAGTAAGGCGCGGCCCTTGCACTCCAGCACACAACCTGGCCAGAAACAGGTTCTTCGACCTTCAGGGCTGCAACGTCCGTGCAGCTTGAGCACGCCCAGAAGGACGCGTCCAGAAAGAAGGCGTTCTTCTGGGACCCCCCTCCTCCAAGCAGCCTCGAAACTGAGCACAACACACTGCGGCTCGGCGGCTTCCTTCTCAGATAGACGTACCGTCACGCTGTGTACACTCTCGCAGCTCCGTCGCCCACTTGCAGCAGCTGCTGCTACCAAAGCAAAAGGCTCCACAAGTAACAGCCACTGCTGGGCTGCACTTTCGCCTTGCCTCACGTGAAGCAGCAGAAACTGTCCGCTGCACTCGGTAGTATTTCCAGTCTCTGCCGCATCTACCACTGGTCGCCTCTGCATCTCCAAGCACGAAGCTGGGCACGACTCTTTCCAGGGAAAGCTGGAAGAGAAATGGGTAGCAGCACCAGTAGCTGCAAGTTGAACTTTCTGTTTCCAGCTGCTAACGTGAATCCGCAAAGAAGCGAGTGACAGCCACGCTTCCTCTGGCAGCCTGTGCGATGCGCACAGCAGCTCGGTGCCCTGCCGTCATTCTTATGCTCTTCGTACCACGATGTCGCGCTTTCCTTTCTGCCGGAGTCGAGCCGTCGTCTCACTGGTCGCACAGAGCACTGCGCCGGCAGCCAAACGCTCCAGCCGACTGCTTCTGCCGTAACACGCCTGGCCTATGCACTTTCCCTCGCAGCGACGTACACCAGCACATGGGGTCTTTGCTGTCGTCCAAATGTAAAGGGTCTCAGCTGCGTCTGGCACAGAGAACAGCTTTAGGTCAAGAAGCTCAGCCGGAGTTTGCCCTGGACGCGTGGAAAGCTGTATTTTGCACCACCTTCCGGCGGCAGCCCTCTCTCTTTTACAGCCCGCACAGCGCCGTCAGATCGCGGTGCTCTCTGCACCTTCCTTCTCGGGTCCAAGTAGCACGGCGAACCTTACAGCCTTGCAGGGAGGGAAGACGCGGATAGGCGTCTCGCAAAGAAGAAGGTGCCAGGACGCAAAGATGTTCTGCCTTTCTCCTCCTCCTTGCCCGAATTGCGGTGCTGCGTGGAAAGTCTCGGCCAGCGAAAAGCTAATCCAGCAAGTGTTTCTCTCCTGACGCATTTCGCTGAGCGAGAGCTCCACGGACACTTTCGACGCTGGGAAAACGGCAAGACAACGACTGTACGTCGAGCTGAGGGAAATCCGTGCACAGCACACTGTGGCTGCGTTGCAGTGTTCACGCTGAAGAGCGGCAAAGCTCCAAGCCATCGCTGCGCTTCAGTTCTGTCCGGACCACAGAAGGCGAAGAACGAAGCAGCTGGGCACCGGGCTAATGTACTCAGTGGAGCGAATTTCAAATGTCCAGCCAAGAGCTGCTTCACAAGCAGATTCAGCTGAGAATGCTCTGCCTGCTTCACAAAGTAAGGCGCGGCCCTTGCACTCCAGCACACAACCTGGCCAGAAACAGGTTCTTCGACCTTCAGGGCTGCAACGTCCGTGCAGCTTGAGCACGCCCAGAAGGACGCGTCCAGAAAGAAGGCGTTCTTCTGGGACCCCCCTCCTCCAAGCAGCCTCGAAACTGAGCACAACACACTGCGGCTCGGCGGCTTCCTTCTCAGATAGACGTACCGTCACGCTGTGTACACTCTCGCAGCTCCGTCGCCCACTTGCAGCAGCTGCTGCTACCAAAGCAAAAGGCTCCACACAAGTAACAGCCACTGCTGGGCTGCACTTTCGCCTTGCCTCACGTGAAGCAGCAGAAACTGTCCGCTGCACTCGGTAGTATTTCCAGTCTCTGCCGCATCTACCACTGGTCGCCTCTGCATCTCCAAGCACGAAGCTGGGCACGACTCTTTCCAGGGAAAGCTGGAAGAGAAATGGGTAGCAGCACCAGTAGCTGCAAGTTGAACTTTCTGTTTCCAGCTGCTAACGTGAATCCGCAAAGAAGCGAGTGACAGCCACGCTTCCTCTGGCAGCCTGTGCGATGCGCACAGCAGCTCGGTGCCCTGCCGTCATTCTTATGCTCTTCGTACCACGATGTCGCGCTTTCCTTTCTGCCGGAGTCGAGCCGTCGTCTCACTGGTCGCACAGAGCACTGCGCCGGCAGCCAAACGCTCCAGCCGACTGCTTCTGCCGTAACACGCCTGGCCTATGCACTTTCCCTCGCAGCGACGTACACCAGCACATGGGGTCTTTGCTGTCGTCCAAATGTAAAGGGTCTCAGCTGCGTCTGGCACAGAGAACAGCTTTAGGTCAAGAAGCTCAGCCGGAGTTTGCCCTGGACGCGTGGAAAGCTGTATTTTGCACCACCTTCCGGCGGCAGCCCTCTCTCTTTTACAGCCCGCACAGCGCCGTCAGATCGCGGTGCTCTCTGCACCTTCCTTCTCGGGTCCAAGTAGCACGGCGAACCTTACAGCCTTGCAGGGAGGGAAGACGCGGATAGGCGTCTCGCAAAGAAGAAGGTGCCAGGACGCAAAGATGTTCTGCCTTTCTCCTCCTCCTTGCCCGAATTGCGGTGCTGCGTGGAAAGTCTCGGCCAGCGAAAAGCTAATCCAGCAAGTGTTTCTCTCCTGACGCATTTCGCTGAGCGAGAGCTCCACGGACACTTTCGACGCTGGGAAAACGGCAAGACAACGACTGTACGTCGAGCTGAGGGAAATCCGTGCACAGCACACTGTGGCTGCGTTGCAGTGTTCACGCTGAAGAGCGGCAAAGCTCCAAGCCATCGCTGCGCTTCAGTTCTGTCCGGACCACAGAAGGCGAAGAACGAAGCAGCTGGGCACCGGGCTAATGTACTCAGTGGAGCGAATTTCAAATGTCCAGCCAAGAGCTGCTTCACAAGCAGATTCAGCTGAGAATGCTCTGCCTGCTTCACAAAGTAAGGCGCGGCCCTTGCACTCCAGCACACAACCTGGCCAGAAACAGGTTCTTCGACCTTCAGGGCTGCAACGTCCGTGCAGCTTGAGCACGCCCAGAAGGACGCGTCCAGAAAGAAGGCGTTCTTCTGGGACCCCCCTCCTCCAAGCAGCCTCGAAACTGAGCACAACACACTGCGGCTCGGCGGCTTCCTTCTCAGATAGACGTACCGTCACGCTGTGTACACTCTCGCAGCTCCGTCGCCCACTTGCAGCAGCTGCTGCTACCAAAGCAAAAGGCTCCACAAGTAACAGCCACTGCTGGGCTGCACTTTCGCCTTGCCTCACGTGAAGCAGCAGAAACTGTCCGCTGCACTCGGTAGTATTTCCAGTCTCTGCCGCATCTACCACTGGTCGCCTCTGCATCTCCAAGCACGAAGCTGGGCACGACTCTTTCCAGGGAAAGCTGGAAGAGAAATGGGTAGCAGCACCAGTAGCTGCAAGTTGAACTTTCTGTTTCCAGCTGCTAACGTGAATCCGCAAAGAAGCGAGTGACAGCCACGCTTCCTCTGGCAGCCTGTGCGATGCGCACAGCAGCTCGGTGCCCTGCCGTCATTCTTATGCTCTTCGTACCACGATGTCGCGCTTTCCTTTCTGCCGGAGTCGAGCCGTCGTCTCACTGGTCGCACAGAGCACTGCGCCGGCAGCCAAACGCTCCAGCCGACTGCTTCTGCCGTAACACGCCTGGCCTATGCACTTTCCCTCGCAGCGACGTACACCAGCACATGGGGTCTTTGCTGTCGTCCAAATGTAAAGGGTCTCAGCTGCGTCTGGCACAGAGAACAGCTTTAGGTCAAGAAGCTCAGCCGGAGTTTGCCCTGGACGCGTGGAAAGCTGTATTTTGCACCACCTTCCGGCGGCAGCCCTCTCTCTTTTACAGCCCGCACAGCGCCGTCAGATCGCGGTGCTCTCTGCACCTTCCTTCTCGGGTCCAAGTAGCACGGCGAACCTTACAGCCTTGCAGGGAGGGAAGACGCGGATAGGCGTCTCGCAAAGAAGAAGGTGCCAGGACGCAAAGATGTTCTGCCTTTCTCCTCCTCCTTGCCCGAATTGCGGTGCTGCGTGGAAAGTCTCGGCCAGCGAAAAGCTAATCCAGCAAGTGTTTCTCTCCTGACGCATTTCGCTGAGCGAGAGCTCCACGGACACTTTCGACGCTGGGAAAACGGCAAGACAACGACTGTACGTCGAGCTGAGGGAAATCCGTGCACAGCACACTGTGGCTGCGTTGCAGTGTTCACGCTGAAGAGCGGCAAAGCTCCAAGCCATCGCTGCGCTTCAGTTCTGTCCGGACCACAGAAGGCGAAGAACGAAGCAGCTGGGCACCGGGCTAATGTACTCAGTGGAGCGAATTTCAAATGTCCAGCCAAGAGCTGCTTCACAAGCAGATTCAGCTGAGAATGCTCTGCCTGCTTCACAAAGTAAGGCGCGGCCCTTGCACTCCAGCACACAACCTGGCCAGAAACAGGTTCTTCGACCTTCAGGGCTGCAACGTCCGTGCAGCTTGAGCACGCCCAGAAGGACGCGTCCAGAAAGAAGGCGTTCTTCTGGGACCCCCCTCCTCCAAGCAGCCTCGAAACTGAGCACAACACACTGCGGCTCGGCGGCTTCCTTCTCAGATAGACGTACCGTCACGCTGTGTACACTCTCGCAGCTCCGTCGCCCACTTGCAGCAGCTGCTGCTACCAAAGCAAAAGGCTCCACAAGTAACAGCCACTGCTGGGCTGCACTTTCGCCTTGCCTCACGTGAAGCAGCAGAAACTGTCCGCTGCACTCGGTAGTATTTCCAGTCTCTGCCGCATCTACCACTGGTCGCCTCTGCATCTCCAAGCACGAAGCTGGGCACGACTCTTTCCAGGGAAAGCTGGAAGAGAAATGGGTAGCAGCACCAGTAGCTGCAAGTTGAACTTTCTGTTTCCAGCTGCTAACGTGAATCCGCAAAGAAGCGAGTGACAGCCACGCTTCCTCTGGCAGCCTGTGCGATGCGCACAGCAGCTCGGTGCCCTGCCGTCATTCTTATGCTCTTCGTACCACGATGTCGCGCTTTCCTTTCTGCCGGAGTCGAGCCGTCGTCTCACTGGTCGCACAGAGCACTGCGCCGGCAGCCAAACGCTCCAGCCGACTGCTTCTGCCGTAACACGCCTGGCCTATGCACTTTCCCTCGCAGCGACGTACACCAGCACATGGGGTCTTTGCTGTCGTCCAAATGTAAAGGGTCTCAGCTGCGTCTGGCACAGAGAACAGCTTTAGGTCAAGAAGCTCAGCCGGAGTTTGCCCTGGACGCGTGGAAAGCTGTATTTTGCACCACCTTCCGGCGGCAGCCCTCTCTCTTTTACAGCCCGCACAGCGCCGTCAGATCGCGGTGCTCTCTGCACCTTCCTTCTCGGGTCCAAGTAGCACGGCGAACCTTACAGCCTTGCAGGGAGGGAAGACGCGGATAGGCGTCTCGCAAAGAAGAAGGTGCCAGGACGCAAAGATGTTCTGCCTTTCTCCTCCTCCTTGCCCGAATTGCGGTGCTGCGTGGAAAGTCTCGGCCAGCGAAAAGCTAATCCAGCAAGTGTTTCTCTCCTGACGCATTTCGCTGAGCGAGAGCTCCACGGACACTTTCGACGCTGGGAAAACGGCAAGACAACGACTGTACGTCGAGCTGAGGGAAATCCGTGCACAGCACACTGTGGCTGCGTTGCAGTGTTCACGCTGAAGAGCGGCAAAGCTCCAAGCCATCGCTGCGCTTCAGTTCTGTCCGGACCACAGAAGGCGAAGAACGAAGCAGCTGGGCACCGGGCTAATGTACTCAGTGGAGCGAATTTCAAATGTCCAGCCAAGAGCTGCTTCACAAGCAGATTCAGCTGAGAATGCTCTGCCTGCTTCACAAAGTAAGGCGCGGCCCTTGCACTCCAGCACACAACCTGGCCAGAAACAGGTTCTTCGACCTTCAGGGCTGCAACGTCCGTGCAGCTTGAGCACGCCCAGAAGGACGCGTCCAGAAAGAAGGCGTTCTTCTGGGACCCCTCTCCTCCAAGCAGCCTCGAAACTGAGCACAACACACTGCGGCTCGGCGGCTTCCTTCTCAGATAGACGTACCGTCACGCTGTGTACACTCTCGCAGCTCCGTCGCCCACTTGCAGCAGCTGCTGCTACCAAAGCAAAAGGCTCCACAAGTAACAGCCACTGCTGGGCTGCACTTTCGCCTTGCCTCACGTGAAGCAGCAGAAACTGTCCGCTGCACTCGGTAGTATTTCCAGTCTCTGCCGCATCTACCACTGGTCGCCTCTGCATCTCCAAGCACGAAGCTGGGCACGACTCTTTCCAGGGAAAGCTGGAAGAGAAATGGGTAGCAGCACCAGTAGCTGCAAGTTGAACTTTCTGTTTCCAGCTGCTAACGTGAATCCGCAAAGAAGCGAGTGACAGCCACGCTTCCTCTGGCAGCCTGTGCGATGCGCACAGCAGCTCGGTGCCCTGCCGTCATTCTTATGCTCTTCGTACCACGATGTCGCGCTTTCCTTTCTGCCGGAGTCGAGCCGTCGTCTCACTGGTCGCACAGAGCACTGCGCCGGCAGCCAAACGCTCCAGCCGACTGCTTCTGCCGTAACACGCCTGGCCTATGCACTTTCCCTCGCAGCGACGTACACCAGCACATGGGGTCTTTGCTGTCGTCCAAATGTAAAGGGTCTCAGCTGCGTCTGGCACAGAGAACAGCTTTAGGTCAAGAAGCTCAGCCGGAGTTTGCCCTGGACGCGTGGAAAGCTGTATTTTGCACCACCTTCCGGCGGCAGCCCTCTCTCTTTTACAGCCCGCACAGCGCCGTCAGATCGCGGTGCTCTCTGCACCTTCCTTCTCGGGTCCAAGTAGCACGGCGAACCTTACAGCCTTGCAGGGAGGGAAGACGCGGATAGGCGTCTCGCAAAGAAGAAGGTGCCAGGACGCAAAGATGTTCTGCCTTTCTCCTCCTCCTTGCCCGAATTGCGGTGCTGCGTGGAAAGTCTCGGCCAGCGAAAAGCTAATCCAGCAAGTGTTTCTCTCCTGACGCATTTCGCTGAGCGAGAGCTCCACGGACACTTTCGACGCTGGGAAAACGGCAAGACAACGACTGTACGTCGAGCTGAGGGAAATCCGTGCACAGCACACTGTGGCTGCGTTGCAGTGTTCACGCTGAAGAGCGGCAAAGCTCCAAGCCATCGCTGCGCTTCAGTTCTGTCCGGACCACAGAAGGCGAAGAACGAAGCAGCTGGGCACCGGGCTAATGTACTCAGTGGAGCGAATTTCAAATGTCCAGCCAAGAGCTGCTTCACAAGCAGATTCAGCTGAGAATGCTCTGCCTGCTTCACAAAGTAAGGCGCGGCCCTTGCACTCCAGCACACAACACAACCTGGCCAGAAACAGGTTCTTCGACCTTCAGGGCTGCAACGTCCGTGCAGCTTGAGCACGCCCAGAAGGACGCGTCCAGAAAGAAGGCGTTCTTCTGGGACCCCCTCCTCCAAGCAGCCTCGAAACTGAGCACAACACACTGCGGCTCGGCGGCTTCCTTCTCAGATAGACGTACCGTCACGCTGTGTACACTCTCGCAGCTCCGTCGCCCACTTGCAGCAGCTGCTGCTACCAAAGCAAAAGGCTCCACAAGTAACAGCCACTGCTGGGCTGCACTTTCGCCTTGCCTCACGTGAAGCAGCAGAAACTGTCCGCTGCACTCGGTAGTATTTCCAGTCTCTGCCGCATCTACCACTGGTCGCCTCTGCATCTCCAAGCACGAAGCTGGGCACGACTCTTTCCAGGGAAAGCTGGAAGAGAAATGGGTAGCAGCACCAGTAGCTGCAAGTTGAACTTTCTGTTTCCCAGCTGCTAACGTGAATCCGCAAAGAAGCGAGTGACAGCCACGCTTCCTCTGGCAGCCTGTGCGATGCGCACAGCAGCTCGGTGCCCTGCCGTCATTCTTATGCTCTTCGTACCACGATGTCGCGCTTTCCTTTCTGCCGGAGTCGCGCCGTCGTCTCACTGGTCGCACAGAGCACTGCGCCGGCAGCCAAACGCTCCAGCCGACTGCTTCTGCCGTAACACGCCTGGCCTATGCACTTTCCCTCGCAGCGACGTACACCAGCACATGGGGTCTTTGCTGTCGTCCAAATGTAAAGGGTCTCAGCTGCGTCTGGCACAGAGAACAGCTTTAGGTCAAGAAGCTCAGCCGGAGTTTGCCCTGGACGCGTGGAAAGCTGTATTTTGCACCACCTTCCGGCGGCAGCCCTCTCTCTTTTACAGCCCGCACAGCGCCGTCAGATCGCGGTGCTCTCTGCACCTTCCTTCTCGGGTCCAAGTAGCACGGCGAACCTTACAGCCTTGCAGGGAGGGAAGACGCGGATAGGCGTCTCGCAAAGAAGAAGGTGCCAGGACGCAAAGATGTTCTGCCTTTCTCCTCCTCCTTGCCCGAATTGCGGTGCTGCGTGGAAAGTCTCGGCCAGCGAAAAGCTAATCCAGCAAGTGTTTCTCTCCTGACGCATTTCGCTGAGCGAGAGCTCCACGGACACTTTCGACGCTGGGAAAACGGCAAGACAACGGACTGTACGTCCGAGCTGAGGGAAATCCGTGCACAGCACACTGTGGCTGCGTTGCAGTGTTCACGCTGAAGAGCGGCAAAGCTCCAAGCCATCGCTGCGCTTCAGTTCTGTCCGGACCACAGAAGGCGAAGAACGAAGCAGCTGGGCACCGGGCTAATGTACTCAGTGGAGCGAATTTCAAATGTCCAGCCAAGAGCTGCTTCACAAGCAGATTCAGCTGAGAATGCTCTGCCTGCTTCACAAAGTAAGGCGCAGCCCTTGCACTCCAGCACACAACCTGGCCAGAAACAGGTTCTTCGACCTTCAGGGCTGCAACGTCCGTGCAGCTTGAGCACGCCCAGAAGGACGCGTCCAGAAAGAAGGCGTTCTTCTGGGACCCCCCTCCTCCAAGCAGCCTCGAAACTGAGCACAACACACTGCGGCTCGGCGGCTTCCTTCTCAGATAGACGTACCGTCACGCTGTGTACACTCTCGCAGCTCCGTCGCCCACTTGCAGCAGCTGCTGCTACCAAAGCAAAAGGCTCCACAAGTAACAGCCACTGCTGGGCTGCACTTTCGCCTTGCCTCACGTGAAGCAGCAGAAACTGTCCGCTGCACTCGGTAGTATTTCCAGTCTCTGCCGCATCTACCACTGGTCGCCTCTGCATCTCCAAGCACGAAGCTGGGCACGACTCTTTCCAGGGAAAGCTGGAAGAGAAATGGGTAGCAGCACCAGTAGCTGCAAGTTGAACTTTCTGTTTCCAGCTGCTAACGTGAATCCGCAAAGAAGCGAGTGACAGCCACGCTTCCTCTGGCAGCCTGTGCGATGCGCACAGCAGCTCGGTGCCCTGCCGTCATTCTTATGCTCTTCGTACCACGATGTCGCGCTTTCCTTTCTGCCGGAGTCGAGCCGTCGTCTCACTGGTCGCACAGAGCACTGCGCCGGCAGCCAAACGCTCCAGCCGACTGCTTCTGCCGTAACACGCCTGGCCTATGCACTTTCCCTCGCAGCGACGTACACCAGCACATGGGGTCTTTGCTGTCGTCCAAATGTAAAGGGTCTCAGCTGCGTCTGGCACAGAGAACAGCTTTAGGTCAAGAAGCTCAGCCGGAGTTTGCCCTGGACGCGTGGAAAGCTGTATTTTGCACCACCTTCCGGCGGCAGCCCTCTCTCTTTTACAGCCCGCACAGCGCCGTCAGATCGCGGTGCTCTCTGCACCTTCCTTCTCGGGTCCAAGTAGCACGGCGAACCTTACAGCCTTGCAGGGAGGGAAGACGCGGATAGGCGTCTCGCAAAGAAGAAGGTGCCAGGACGCAAAGATGTTCTGCCTTTCTCCTCCTCCTTGCCCGAATTGCGGTGCTGCGTGGAAAGTCTCGGCCAGCGAAAAGCTAATCCAGCAAGTGTTTCTCTCCTGACGCATTTCGCTGAGCGAGAGCTCCACGGACACTTTCGACGCTGGGAAAACGGCAAGACAACGACTGTACGTCGAGCTGAGGGAAATCCGTGCACAGCACACTGTGGCTGCGTTGCAGTGTTCACGCTGAAGAGCGGCAAAGCTCCAAGCCATCGCTGCGCTTCAGTTCTGTCCGGACCACAGAAGGCGAAGAACGAAGCAGCTGGGCACCGGGCTAATGTACTCAGTGGAGCGAATTTCAAATGTCCAGCCAAGAGCTGCTTCACAAGCAGATTCAGCTGAGAATGCTCTGCCTGCTTCACAAAGTAAGGCGCGGCCCTTGCACTCCAGCACACAACCTGGCCAGAAACAGGTTCTTCGACCTTCAGGGCTGCAACGTCCGTGCAGCTTGAGCACGCCCAGAAGGACGCGTCCAGAAAGAAGGCGTTCTTCTGGGACCCCCCTCCTCCAAGCAGCCTCGAAACTGAGCACAACACACTGCGGCTCGGCGGCTTCCTTCTCAGATAGACGTACCGTCACGCTGTGTACACTCTCGCAGCTCCGTCGCCCACTTGCAGCAGCTGCTGCTACCAAAGCAAAAGGCTCCACAAGTAACAGCCACTGCTGGGCTGCACTTTCGCCTTGCCTCACGTGAAGCAGCAGAAACTGTCCGCTGCACTCGGTAGTATTTCCAGTCTCTGCCGCATCTACCACTGGTCGCCTCTGCATCTCCAAGCACGAAGCTGGGCACGACTCTTTCCAGGGAAAGCTGGAAGAGAAATGGGTAGCAGCACCAGTAGCTGCAAGTTGAACTTTCTGTTTCCAGCTGCTAACGTGAATCCGCAAAGAAGCGAGTGACAGCCACGCTTCCTCTGGCAGCCTGTGCGATGCGCACAGCAGCTCGGTGCCCTGCCGTCATTCTTATGCTCTTCGTACCACGATGTCGCGCTTTCCTTTCTGCCGGAGTCGAGCCGTCGTCTCACTGGTCGCACAGAGCACTGCGCCGGCAGCCAAACGCTCCAGCCGACTGCTTCTGCCGTAACACGCCTGGCCTATGCACTTTCCCTCGCAGCGACGTACACCAGCACATGGGGTCTTTGCTGTCGTCCAAATGTAAAGGGTCTCAGCTGCGTCTGGCACAGAGAACAGCTTTAGGTCAAGAAGCTCAGCCGGAGTTTGCCCTGGACGCGTGGAAAGCTGTATTTTGCACCACCTTCCGGCGGCAGCCCTCTCTCTTTTACAGCCCGCACAGCGCCGTCAGATCGCGGTGCTCTCTGCACCTTCCTTCTCGGGTCCAAGTAGCACGGCGAACCTTACAGCCTTGCAGGGAGGGAAGACGCGGATAGGCGTCTCGCAAAGAAGAAGGTGCCAGGACGCAAAGATGTTCTGCCTTTCTCCTCCTCCTTGCCCGAATTGCGGTGCTGCGTGGAAAGTCTCGGCCAGCGAAAAGCTAATCCAGCAAGTGTTTCTCTCCTGACGCATTTCGCTGAGCGAGAGCTCCACGGACACTTTCGACGCTGGGAAAACGGCAAGACAACGACTGTACGTCGAGCTGAGGGAAATCCGTGCACAGCACACTGTGGCTGCGTTGCAGTGTTCACGCTGAAGAGCGGCAAAGCTCCAAGCCATCGCTGCGCTTCAGTTCTGTCCGGACCACAGAAGGCGAAGAACGAAGCAGCTGGGCACCGGGCTAATGTACTCAGTGGAGCGAATTTCAAATGTCCAGCCAAGAGCTGCTTCACAAGCAGATTCAGCTGAGAATGCTCTGCCTGCTTCACAAAGTAAGGCGCGGCCCTTGCACTCCAGCACACAACCTGGCCAGAAACAGGTTCTTCGACCTTCAGGGCTGCAACGTCCGTGCAGCTTGAGCACGCCCAGAAGGACGCGTCCAGAAAGAAGGCGTTCTTCTGGGACCCCCCTCCTCCAAGCAGCCTCGAAACTGAGCACAACACACTGCGGCTCGGCGGCTTCCTTCTCAGATAGACGTACCGTCACGCTGTGTACACTCTCGCAGCTCCGTCGCCCACTTGCAGCAGCTGCTGCTACCAAAGCAAAAGGCTCCACAAGTAACAGCCACTGCTGGGCTGCACTTTCGCCTTGCCTCACGTGAAGCAGCAGAAACTGTCCGCTGCACTCGGTAGTATTTCCAGTCTCTGCCGCATCTACCACTGGTCGCCTCTGCATCTCCAAGCACGAAGCTGGGCACGACTCTTTCCAGGGAAAGCTGGAAGAGAAATGGGTAGCAGCACCAGTAGCTGCAAGTTGAACTTTCTGTTTCCAGCTGCTAACGTGAATCCGCAAAGAAGCGAGTGACAGCCACGCTTCCTCTGGCAGCCTGTGCGATGCGCACAGCAGCTCGGTGCCCTGCCGTCATTCTTATGCTCTTCGTACCACGATGTCGCGCTTTCCTTTCTGCCGGAGTCGAGCCGTCGTCTCACTGGTCGCACAGAGCACTGCGCCGGCAGCCAAACGCTCCAGCCGACTGCTTCTGCCGTAACACGCCTGGCCTATGCACTTTCCCTCGCAGCGACGTACACCAGCACATGGGGTCTTTGCTGTCGTCCAAATGTAAAGGGTCTCAGCTGCGTCTGGCACAGAGAACAGCTTTAGGTCAAGAAGCTCAGCCGGAGTTTGCCCTGGACGCGTGGAAAGCTGTATTTTGCACCACCTTCCGGCGGCAGCCCTCTCTCTTTTACAGCCCGCACAGCGCCGTCAGATCGCGGTGCTCTCTGCACCTTCCTTCTCGGGTCCAAGTAGCACGGCGAACCTTACAGCCTTGCAGGGAGGGAAGACGCGGATAGGCGTCTCGCAAAGAAGAAGGTGCCAGGACGCAAAGATGTTCTGCCTTTCTCCTCCTCCTTGCCCGAATTGCGGTGCTGCGTGGAAAGTCTCGGCCAGCGAAAAGCTAATCCAGCAAGTGTTTCTCTCCTGACGCATTTCGCTGAGCGAGAGCTCCACGGACACTTTCGACGCTGGGAAAACGGCAAGACAACGACTGTACGTCGAGCTGAGGGAAATCCGTGCACAGCACACTGTGGCTGCGTTGCAGTGTTCACGCTGAAGAGCGGCAAAGCTCCAAGCCATCGCTGCGCTTCAGTTCTGTCCGGACCACAGAAGGCGAAGAACGAAGCAGCTGGGCACCGGGCTAATGTACTCAGTGGAGCGAATTTCAAATGTCCAGCCAAGAGCTGCTTCACAAGCAGATTCAGCTGAGAATGCTCTGCCTGCTTCACAAAGTAAGGCGCGGCCCTTGCACTCCAGCACACAACCTGGCCAGAAACAGGTTCTTCGACCTTCAGGGCTGCAACGTCCGTGCAGCTTGAGCACGCCCAGAAGGACGCGTCCAGAAAGAAGGCGTTCTTCTGGGACCCCCCTCCTCCAAGCAGCCTCGAAACTGAGCACAACACACTGCGGCTCGGCGGCTTCCTTCTCAGATAGACGTACCGTCACGCTGTGTACACTCTCGCAGCTCCGTCGCCCACTTGCAGCAGCTGCTGCTACCAAAGCAAAAGGCTCCACAAGTAACAGCCACTGCTGGGCTGCACTTTCGCCTTGCCTCACGTGAAGCAGCAGAAACTGTCCGCTGCACTCGGTAGTATTTCCAGTCTCTGCCGCATCTACCACTGGTCGCCTCTGCATCTCCAAGCACGAAGCTGGGCACGACTCTTTCCAGGGAAAGCTGGAAGAGAAATGGGTAGCAGCACCAGTAGCTGCAAGTTGAACTTTCTGTTTCCAGCTGCTAACGTGAATCCGCAAAGAAGCGAGTGACAGCCACGCTTCCTCTGGCAGCCTGTGCGATGCGCACAGCAGCTCGGTGCCCTGCCGTCATTCTTATGCTCTTCGTACCACGATGTCGCGCTTTCCTTTCTGCCGGAGTCGAGCCGTCGTCTCACTGGTCGCACAGAGCACTGCGCCGGCAGCCAAACGCTCCAGCCGACTGCTTCTGCCGTAACACGCCTGGCCTATGCACTTTCCCTCGCAGCGACGTACACCAGCACATGGGGTCTTTGCTGTCGTCCAAATGTAAAGGGTCTCAGCTGCGTCTGGCACAGAGAACAGCTTTAGGTCAAGAAGCTCAGCCGGAGTTTGCCCTGGACGCGTGGAAAGCTGTATTTTGCACCACCTTCCGGCGGCAGCCCTCTCTCTTTTACAGCCCGCACAGCGCCGTCAGATCGCGGTGCTCTCTGCACCTTCCTTCTCGGGTCCAAGTAGCACGGCGAACCTTACAGCCTTGCAGGGAGGGAAGACGCGGATAGGCGTCTCGCAAAGAAGAAGGTGCCAGGACGCAAAGATGTTCTGCCTTTCTCCTCCTCCTTGCCCGAATTGCGGTGCTGCGTGGAAAGTCTCGGCCAGCGAAAAGCTAATCCAGCAAGTGTTTCTCTCCTGACGCATTTCGCTGAGCGAGAGCTCCACGGACACTTTCGACGCTGGGAAAACGGCAAGACAACGACTGTACGTCGAGCTGAGGGAAATCCGTGCACAGCACACTGTGGCTGCGTTGCAGTGTTCACGCTGAAGAGCGGCAAAGCTCCAAGCCATCGCTGCGCTTCAGTTCTGTCCGGACCACAGAAGGCGAAGAACGAAGCAGCTGGGCACCGGGCTAATGTACTCAGTGGAGCGAATTTCAAATGTCCAGCCAAGAGCTGCTTCACAAGCAGATTCAGCTGAGAATGCTCTGCCTGCTTCACAAAGTAAGGCGCGGCCCTTGCACTCCAGCACACAACCTGGCCAGAAACAGGTTCTTCGACCTTCAGGGCTGCAACGTCCGTGCAGCTTGAGCACGCCCAGAAGGACGCGTCCAGAAAGAAGGCGTTCTTCTGGGACCCCCCTCCTCCAAGCAGCCTCGAAACTGAGCACAACACACTGCGGCTCGGCGGCTTCCTTCTCAGATAGACGTACCGTCACGCTGTGTACACTCTCGCAGCTCCGTCGCCCACTTGCAGCAGCTGCTGCTACCAAAGCAAAAGGCTCCACAAGTAACAGCCACTGCTGGGCTGCACTTTCGCCTTGCCTCACGTGAAGCAGCAGAAACTGTCCGCTGCACTCGGTAGTATTTCCAGTCTCTGCCGCATCTACCACTGGTCGCCTCTGCATCTCCAAGCACGAAGCTGGGCACGACTCTTTCCAGGGAAAGCTGGAAGAGAAATGGGTAGCAGCACCAGTAGCTGCAAGTTGAACTTTCTGTTTCCAGCTGCTAACGTGAATCCGCAAAGAAGCGAGTGACAGCCACGCTTCCTCTGGCAGCCTGTGCGATGCGCACAGCAGCTCGGTGCCCTGCCGTCATTCTTATGCTCTTCGTACCACGATGTCGCGCTTTCCTTTCTGCCGGAGTCGAGCCGTCGTCTCACTGGTCGCACAGAGCACTGCGCCGGCAGCCAAACGCTCCAGCCGACTGCTTCTGCCGTAACACGCCTGGCCTATGCACTTTCCCTCGCAGCGACGTACACCAGCACATGGGGTCTTTGCTGTCGTCCAAATGTAAAGGGTCTCAGCTGCGTCTGGCACAGAGAACAGCTTTAGGTCAAGAAGCTCAGCCGGAGTTTGCCCTGGACGCGTGGAAAGCTGTATTTTGCACCACCTTCCGGCGGCAGCCCTCTCTCTTTTACAGCCCGCACAGCGCCGTCAGATCGCGGTGCTCTCTGCACCTTCCTTCTCGGGTCCAAGTAGCACGGCGAACCTTACAGCCTTGCAGGGAGGGAAGACGCGGATAGGCGTCTCGCAAAGAAGAAGGTGCCAGGACGCAAAGATGTTCTGCCTTTCTCCTCCTCCTTGCCCGAATTGCGGTGCTGCGTGGAAAGTCTCGGCCAGCGAAAAGCTAATCCAGCAAGTGTTTCTCTCCTGACGCATTTCGCTGAGCGAGAGCTCCACGGACACTTTCGACGCTGGGAAAACGGCAAGACAACGACTGTACGTCGAGCTGAGGGAAATCCGTGCACAGCACACTGTGGCTGCGTTGCAGTGTTCACGCTGAAGAGCGGCAAAGCTCCAAGCCATCGCTGCGCTTCAGTTCTGTCCGGACCACAGAAGGCGAAGAACGAAGCAGCTGGGCACCGGGCTAATGTACTCAGTGGAGCGAATTTCAAATGTCCAGCCAAGAGCTGCTTCACAAGCAGATTCAGCTGAGAATGCTCTGCCTGCTTCACAAAGTAAGGCGCGGCCCTTGCACTCCAGCACACAACCTGGCCAGAAACAGGTTCTTCGACCTTCAGGGCTGCAACGTCCGTGCAGCTTGAGCACGCCCAGAAGGACGCGTCCAGAAAGAAGGCGTTCTTCTGGGACCCCCCTCCTCCAAGCAGCCTCGAAACTGAGCACAACACACTGCGGCTCGGCGGCTTCCTTCTCAGATAGACGTACCGTCACGCTGTGTACACTCTCGCAGCTCCGTCGCCCACTTGCAGCAGCTGCTGCTACCAAAGCAAAAGGCTCCACAAGTAACAGCCACTGCTGGGCTGCACTTTCGCCTTGCCTCACGTGAAGCAGCAGAAACTGTCCGCTGCACTCGGTAGTATTTCCAGTCTCTGCCGCATCTACCACTGGTCGCCTCTGCATCTCCAAGCACGAAGCTGGGCACGACTCTTTCCAGGGAAAGCTGGAAGAGAAATGGGTAGCAGCACCAGTAGCTGCAAGTTGAACTTTCTGTTTCCAGCTGCTAACGTGAATCCGCAAAGAAGCGAGTGACAGCCACGCTTCCTCTGGCAGCCTGTGCGATGCGCACAGCAGCTCGGTGCCCTGCCGTCATTCTTATGCTCTTCGTACCACGATGTCGCGCTTTCCTTTCTGCCGGAGTCGAGCCGTCGTCTCACTGGTCGCACAGAGCACTGCGCCGGCAGCCAAACGCTCCAGCCGACTGCTTCTGCCGTAACACGCCTGGCCTATGCACTTTCCCTCGCAGCGACGTACACCAGCACATGGGGTCTTTGCTGTCGTCCAAATGTAAAGGGTCTCAGCTGCGTCTGGCACAGAGAACAGCTTTAGGTCAAGAAGCTCAGCCGGAGTTTGCCCTGGACGCGTGGAAAGCTGTATTTTGCACCACCTTCCGGCGGCAGCCCTCTCTCTTTTACAGCCCGCACAGCGCCGTCAGATCGCGGTGCTCTCTGCACCTTCCTTCTCGGGTCCAAGTAGCACGGCGAACCTTACAGCCTTGCAGGGAGGGAAGACGCGGATAGGCGTCTCGCAAAGAAGAAGGTGCCAGGACGCAAAGATGTTCTGCCTTTCTCCTCCTCCTTGCCCGAATTGCGGTGCTGCGTGGAAAGTCTCGGCCAGCGAAAAGCTAATCCAGCAAGTGTTTCTCTCCTGACGCATTTCGCTGAGCGAGAGCTCCACGGACACTTTCGACGCTGGGAAAACGGCAAGACAACGACTGTACGTCGAGCTGAGGGAAATCCGTGCACAGCACACTGTGGCTGCGTTGCAGTGTTCACGCTGAAGAGCGGCAAAGCTCCAAGCCATCGCTGCGCTTCAGTTCTGTCCGGACCACAGAAGGCGAAGAACGAAGCAGCTGGGCACCGGGCTAATGTACTCAGTGGAGCGAATTTCAAATGTCCAGCCAAGAGCTGCTTCACAAGCAGATTCAGCTGAGAATGCTCTGCCTGCTTCACAAAGTAAGGCACGGCCCTTGCACTCCAGCACACAACCTGGCCAGAAACAGGTTCTTCGACCTTCAGGGCTGCAACGTCCGTGCAGCTTGAGCACGCCCAGAAGGACGCGTCCAGAAAGAAGGCGTTCTTCTGGGACCCCCCTCCTCCAAGCAGCCTCGAAACTGAGCACAACACACTGCGGCTCGGCGGCTTCCTTCTCAGATAGACGTACCGTCACGCTGTGTACACTCTCGCAGCTCCGTCGCCCACTTGCAGCAGCTGCTGCTACCAAAGCAAAAGGCTCCACAAGTAACAGCCACTGCTGGGCTGCACTTTCGCCTTGCCTCACGTGAAGCAGCAGAAACTGTCCGCTGCACTCGGTAGTATTTCCAGTCTCTGCCGCATCTACCACTGGTCGCCTCTGCATCTCCAAGCACGAAGCTGGGCACGACTCTTTCCAGGGAAAGCTGGAAGAGAAATGGGTAGCAGCACCAGTAGCTGCAAGTTGAACTTTCTGTTTCCAGCTGCTAACGTGAATCCGCAAAGAAGCGAGTGACAGCCACGCTTCCTCTGGCAGCCTGTGCGATGCGCACAGCAGCTCGGTGCCCTGCCGTCATTCTTATGCTCTTCGTACCACGATGTCGCGCTTTCCTTTCTGCCGGAGTCGAGCCGTCGTCTCACTGGTCGCACAGAGCACTGCGCCGGCAGCCAAACGCTCCAGCCGACTGCTTCTGCCGTAACACGCCTGGCCTATGCACTTTCCCTCGCAGCGACGTACACCAGCACATGGGGTCTTTGCTGTCGTCCAAATGTAAAGGGTCTCAGCTGCGTCTGGCACAGAGAACAGCTTTAGGTCAAGAAGCTCAGCCGGAGTTTGCCCTGGACGCGTGGAAAGCTGTATTTTGCACCACCTTCCGGCGGCAGCCCTCTCTCTTTTACAGCCCGCACAGCGCCGTCAGATCGCGGTGCTCTCTGCACCTTCCTTCTCGGGTCCAAGTAGCACGGCGAACCTTACAGCCTTGCAGGGAGGGAAGACGCGGATAGGCGTCTCGCAAAGAAGAAGGTGCCAGGACGCAAAGATGTTCTGCCTTTCTCCTCCTCCTTGCCCGAATTGCGGTGCTGCGTGGAAAGTCTCGGCCAGCGAAAAGCTAATCCAGCAAGTGTTTCTCTCCTGACGCATTTCGCTGAGCGAGAGCTCCACGGACACTTTCGACGCTGGGAAAACGGCAAGACAACGACTGTACGTCGAGCTGAGGGAAATCCGTGCACAGCACACTGTGGCTGCGTTGCAGTGTTCACGCTGAAGAGCGGCAAAGCTCCAAGCCATCGCTGCGCTTCAGTTCTGTCCGGACCACAGAAGGCGAAGAACGAAGCAGCTGGGCACCGGGCTAATGTACTCAGTGGAGCGAATTTCAAATGTCCAGCCAAGAGCTGCTTCACAAGCAGATTCAGCTGAGAATGCTCTGCCTGCTTCACAAAGTAAGGCGCGGCCCTTGCACTCCAGCACACAACCTGGCCAGAAACAGGTTCTTCGACCTTCAGGGCTGCAACGTCCGTGCAGCTTGAGCACGCCCAGAAGGACGCGTCCAGAAAGAAGGCGTTCTTCTGGGACCCCCCTCCTCCAAGCAGCCTCGAAACTGAGCACAACACACTGCGGCTCGGCGGCTTCCTTCTCAGATAGACGTACCGTCACGCTGTGTACACTCTCGCAGCTCCGTCGCCCACTTGCAGCAGCTGCTGCTACCAAAGCAAAAGGCTCCACAAGTAACAGCCACTGCTGGGCTGCACTTTCGCCTTGCCTCACGTGAAGCAGCAGAAACTGTCCGCTGCACTCGGTAGTATTTCCAGTCTCTGCCGCATCTACCACTGGTCGCCTCTGCATCTCCAAGCACGAAGCTGGGCACGACTCTTTCCAGGGAAAGCTGGAAGAGAAATGGGTAGCAGCACCAGTAGCTGCAAGTTGAACTTTCTGTTTCCAGCTGCTAACGTGAATCCGCAAAGAAGCGAGTGACAGCCACGCTTCCTCTGGCAGCCTGTGCGATGCGCACAGCAGCTCGGTGCCCTGCCGTCATTCTTATGCTCTTCGTACCACGATGTCGCGCTTTCCTTTCTGCCGGAGTCGAGCCGTCGTCTCACTGGTCGCACAGAGCACTGCGCCGGCAGCCAAACGCTCCAGCCGACTGCTTCTGCCGTAACACGCCTGGCCTATGCACTTTCCCTCGCAGCGACGTACACCAGCACATGGGGTCTTTGCTGTCGTCCAAATGTAAAGGGTCTCAGCTGCGTCTGGCACAGAGAACAGCTTTAGGTCAAGAAGCTCAGCCGGAGTTTGCCCTGGACGCGTGGAAAGCTGTATTTTGCACCACCTTCCGGCGGCAGCCCTCTCTCTTTTACAGCCCGCACAGCGCCGTCAGATCGCGGTGCTCTCTGCACCTTCCTTCTCGGGTCCAAGTAGCACGGCGAACCTTACAGCCTTGCAGGGAGGGAAGACGCGGATAGGCGTCTCGCAAAGAAGAAGGTGCCAGGACGCAAAGATGTTCTGCCTTTCTCCTCCTCCTTGCCCGAATTGCGGTGCTGCGTGGAAAGTCTCGGCCAGCGAAAAGCTAATCCAGCAAGTGTTTCTCTCCTGACGCATTTCGCTGAGCGAGAGCTCCACGGACACTTTCGACGCTGGGAAAACGGCAAGACAACGACTGTACGTCGAGCTGAGGGAAATCCGTGCACAGCACACTGTGGCTGCGTTGCAGTGTTCACGCTGAAGAGCGGCAAAGCTCCAAGCCATCGCTGCGCTTCAGTTCTGTCCGGACCACAGAAGGCGAAGAACGAAGCAGCTGGGCACCGGGCTAATGTACTCAGTGGAGCGAATTTCAAATGTCCAGCCAAGAGCTGCTTCACAAGCAGATTCAGCTGAGAATGCTCTGCCTGCTTCACAAAGTAAGGCGCGGCCCTTGCACTCCAGCACACAACCTGGCCAGAAACAGGTTCTTCGACCTTCAGGGCTGCAACGTCCGTGCAGCTTGAGCACGCCCAGAAGGACGCGTCCAGAAAGAAGGCGTTCTTCTGGGACCCCCCTCCTCCAAGCAGCCTCGAAACTGAGCACAACACACTGCGGCTCGGCGGCTTCCTTCTCAGATAGACGTACCGTCACGCTGTGTACACTCTCGCAGCTCCGTCGCCCACTTGCAGCAGCTGCTGCTACCAAAGCAAAAGGCTCCACAAGTAACAGCCACTGCTGGGCTGCACTTTCGCCTTGCCTCACGTGAAGCAGCAGAAACTGTCCGCTGCACTCGGTAGTATTTCCAGTCTCTGCCGCATCTACCACTGGTCGCCTCTGCATCTCCAAGCACGAAGCTGGGCACGACTCTTTCCAGGGAAAGCTGGAAGAGAAATGGGTAGCAGCACCAGTAGCTGCAAGTTGAACTTTCTGTTTCCAGCTGCTAACGTGAATCCGCAAAGAAGCGAGTGACAGCCACGCTTCCTCTGGCAGCCTGTGCGATGCGCACAGCAGCTCGGTGCCCTGCCGTCATTCTTATGCTCTTCGTACCACGATGTCGCGCTTTCCTTTCTGCCGGAGTCGAGCCGTCGTCTCACTGGTCGCACAGAGCACTGCGCCGGCAGCCAAACGCTCCAGCCGACTGCTTCTGCCGTAACACGCCTGGCCTATGCACTTTCCCTCGCAGCGACGTACACCAGCACATGGGGTCTTTGCTGTCGTCCAAATGTAAAGGGTCTCAGCTGCGTCTGGCACAGAGAACAGCTTTAGGTCAAGAAGCTCAGCCGGAGTTTGCCCTGGACGCGTGGAAAGCTGTATTTTGCACCACCTTCCGGCGGCAGCCCTCTCTCTTTTACAGCCCGCACAGCGCCGTCAGATCGCGGTGCTCTCTGCACCTTCCTTCTCGGGTCCAAGTAGCACGGCGAACCTTACAGCCTTGCAGGGAGGGAAGACGCGGATAGGCGTCTCGCAAAGAAGAAGGTGCCAGGACGCAAAGATGTTCTGCCTTTCTCCTCCTCCTTGCCCGAATTGCGGTGCTGCGTGGAAAGTCTCGGCCAGCGAAAAGCTAATCCAGCAAGTGTTTCTCTCCTGACGCATTTCGCTGAGCGAGAGCTCCACGGACACTTTCGACGCTGGGAAAACGGCAAGACAACGACTGTACGTCGAGCTGAGGGAAATCCGTGCACAGCACACTGTGGCTGCGTTGCAGTGTTCACGCTGAAGAGCGGCAAAGCTCCAAGCCATCGCTGCGCTTCAGTTCTGTCCGGACCACAGAAGGCGAAGAACGAAGCAGCTGGGCACCGGGCTAATGTACTCAGTGGAGCGAATTTCAAATGTCCAGCCAAGAGCTGCTTCACAAGCAGATTCAGCTGAGAATGCTCTGCCTGCTTCACAAAGTAAGGCGCGGCCCTTGCACTCCAGCACACAACCTGGCCAGAAACAGGTTCTTCGACCTTCAGGGCTGCAACGTCCGTGCAGCTTGAGCACGCCCAGAAGGACGCGTCCAGAAAGAAGGCGTTCTTCTGGGACCCCCCTCCTCCAAGCAGCCTCGAAACTGAGCACAACACACTGCGGCTCGGCGGCTTCCTTCTCAGATAGACGTACCGTCACGCTGTGTACACTCTCGCAGCTCCGTCGCCCACTTGCAGCAGCTGCTGCTACCAAAGCAAAAGGCTCCACAAGTAACAGCCACTGCTGGGCTGCACTTTCGCCTTGCCTCACGTGAAGCAGCAGAAACTGTCCGCTGCACTCGGTAGTATTTCCAGTCTCTGCCGCATCTACCACTGGTCGCCTCTGCATCTCCAAGCACGAAGCTGGGCACGACTCTTTCCAGGGAAAGCTGGAAGAGAAATGGGTAGCAGCACCAGTAGCTGCAAGTTGAACTTTCTGTTTCCAGCTGCTAACGTGAATCCGCAAAGAAGCGAGTGACAGCCACGCTTCCTCTGGCAGCCTGTGCGATGCGCACAGCAGCTCGGTGCCCTGCCGTCATTCTTATGCTCTTCGTACCACGATGTCGCGCTTTCCTTTCTGCCGGAGTCGAGCCGTCGTCTCACTGGTCGCACAGAGCACTGCGCCGGCAGCCAAACGCTCCAGCCGACTGCTTCTGCCGTAACACGCCTGGCCTATGCACTTTCCCTCGCAGCGACGTACACCAGCACATGGGGTCTTTGCTGTCGTCCAAATGTAAAGGGTCTCAGCTGCGTCTGGCACAGAGAACAGCTTTAGGTCAAGAAGCTCAGCCGGAGTTTGCCCTGGACGCGTGGAAAGCTGTATTTTGCACCACCTTCCGGCGGCAGCCCTCTCTCTTTTACAGCCCGCACAGCGCCGTCAGATCGCGGTGCTCTCTGCACCTTCCTTCTCGGGTCCAAGTAGCACGGCGAACCTTACAGCCTTGCAGGGAGGGAAGACGCGGATAGGCGTCTCGCAAAGAAGAAGGTGCCAGGACGCAAAGATGTTCTGCCTTTCTCCTCCTCCTTGCCCGAATTGCGGTGCTGCGTGGAAAGTCTCGGCCAGCGAAAAGCTAATCCAGCAAGTGTTTCTCTCCTGACGCATTTCGCTGAGCGAGAGCTCCACGGACACTTTCGACGCTGGGAAAACGGCAAGACAACGACTGTACGTCGAGCTGAGGGAAATCCGTGCACAGCACACTGTGGCTGCGTTGCAGTGTTCACGCTGAAGAGCGGCAAAGCTCCAAGCCATCGCTGCGCTTCAGTTCTGTCCGGACCACAGAAGGCGAAGAACGAAGCAGCTGGGCACCGGGCTAATGTACTCAGTGGAGCGAATTTCAAATGTCCAGCCAAGAGCTGCTTCACAAGCAGATTCAGCTGAGAATGCTCTGCCTGCTTCACAAAGTAAGGCGCGGCCCTTGCACTCCAGCACACAACCTGGCCAGAAACAGGTTCTTCGACCTTCAGGGCTGCAACGTCCGTGCAGCTTGAGCACGCCCAGAAGGACGCGTCCAGAAAGAAGGCGTTCTTCTGGGACCCCCCTCCTCCAAGCAGCCTCGAAACTGAGCACAACACACTGCGGCTCGGCGGCTTCCTTCTCAGATAGACGTACCGTCACGCTGTGTACACTCTCGCAGCTCCGTCGCCCACTTGCAGCAGCTGCTGCTACCAAAGCAAAAGGCTCCACAAGTAACAGCCACTGCTGGGCTGCACTTTCGCCTTGCCTCACGTGAAGCAGCAGAAACTGTCCGCTGCACTCGGTAGTATTTCCAGTCTCTGCCGCATCTACCACTGGTCGCCTCTGCATCTCCAAGCACGAAGCTGGGCACGACTCTTTCCAGGGAAAGCTGGAAGAGAAATGGGTAGCAGCACCAGTAGCTGCAAGTTGAACTTTCTGTTTCCAGCTGCTAACGTGAATCCGCAAAGAAGCGAGTGACAGCCACGCTTCCTCTGGCAGCCTGTGCGATGCGCACAGCAGCTCGGTGCCCTGCCGTCATTCTTATGCTCTTCGTACCACGATGTCGCGCTTTCCTTTCTGCCGGAGTCGAGCCGTCGTCTCACTGGTCGCACAGAGCACTGCGCCGGCAGCCAAACGCTCCAGCCGACTGCTTCTGCCGTAACACGCCTGGCCTATGCACTTTCCCTCGCAGCGACGTACACCAGCACATGGGGTCTTTGCTGTCGTCCAAATGTAAAGGGTCTCAGCTGCGTCTGGCACAGAGAACAGCTTTAGGTCAAGAAGCTCAGCCGGAGTTTGCCCTGGACGCGTGGAAAGCTGTATTTTGCACCACCTTCCGGCGGCAGCCCTCTCTCTTTTACAGCCCGCACAGCGCCGTCAGATCGCGGTGCTCTCTGCACCTTCCTTCTCGGGTCCAAGTAGCACGGCGAACCTTACAGCCTTGCAGGGAGGGAAGACGCGGATAGGCGTCTCGCAAAGAAGAAGGTGCCAGGACGCAAAGATGTTCTGCCTTTCTCCTCCTCCTTGCCCGAATTGCGGTGCTGCGTGGAAAGTCTCGGCCAGCGAAAAGCTAATCCAGCAAGTGTTTCTCTCCTGACGCATTTCGCTGAGCGAGAGCTCCACGGACACTTTCGACGCTGGGAAAACGGCAAGACAACGACTGTACGTCGAGCTGAGGGAAATCCGTGCACAGCACACTGTGGCTGCGTTGCAGTGTTCACGCTGAAGAGCGGCAAAGCTCCAAGCCATCGCTGCGCTTCAGTTCTGTCCGGACCACAGAAGGCGAAGAACGAAGCAGCTGGGCACCGGGCTAATGTACTCAGTGGAGCGAATTTCAAATGTCCAGCCAAGAGCTGCTTCACAAGCAGATTCAGCTGAGAATGCTCTGCCTGCTTCACAAAGTAAGGCGCGGCCCTTGCACTCCAGCACACAACCTGGCCAGAAACAGGTTCTTCGACCTTCAGGGCTGCAACGTCCGTGCAGCTTGAGCACGCCCAGAAGGACGCGTCCAGAAAGAAGGCGTTCTTCTGGGACCCCCCTCCTCCAAGCAGCCTCGAAACTGAGCACAACACACTGCGGCTCGGCGGCTTCCTTCTCAGATAGACGTACCGTCACGCTGTGTACACTCTCGCAGCTCCGTCGCCCACTTGCAGCAGCTGCTGCTACCAAAGCAAAAGGCTCCACAAGTAACAGCCACTGCTGGGCTGCACTTTCGCCTTGCCTCACGTGAAGCAGCAGAAACTGTCCGCTGCACTCGGTAGTATTTCCAGTCTCTGCCGCATCTACCACTGGTCGCCTCTGCATCTCCAAGCACGAAGCTGGGCACGACTCTTTCCAGGGAAAGCTGGAAGAGAAATGGGTAGCAGCACCAGTAGCTGCAAGTTGAACTTTCTGTTTCCAGCTGCTAACGTGAATCCGCAAAGAAGCGAGTGACAGCCACGCTTCCTCTGGCAGCCTGTGCGATGCGCACAGCAGCTCGGTGCCCTGCCGTCATTCTTATGCTCTTCGTACCACGATGTCGCGCTTTCCTTTCTGCCGGAGTCGAGCCGTCGTCTCACTGGTCGCACAGAGCACTGCGCCGGCAGCCAAACGCTCCAGCCGACTGCTTCTGCCGTAACACGCCTGGCCTATGCACTTTCCCTCGCAGCGACGTACACCAGCACATGGGGTCTTTGCTGTCGTCCAAATGTAAAGGGTCTCAGCTGCGTCTGGCACAGAGAACAGCTTTAGGTCAAGAAGCTCAGCCGGAGTTTGCCCTGGACGCGTGGAAAGCTGTATTTTGCACCACCTTCCGGCGGCAGCCCTCTCTCTTTTACAGCCCGCACAGCGCCGTCAGATCGCGGTGCTCTCTGCACCTTCCTTCTCGGGTCCAAGTAGCACGGCCGAACCTTACAGCCTGCAGGGAGGGAAGACGCGGAAAGGCGTCTCGCAAAGAAGAAGGTGCCAGGACGCAAAGATGTTCTGCCTTTCTCCTCCTCCTTGCCCGAATTGCGGTGCTGCGTGGAAAGTCTCGGCCAGCGGAAAAGCTAATCCAGCAAGTGTTTCTCTCCTGACGCATTTCGCTGAGCGAGGAGCTCCACGGACACTTTCGACGCTGGGAAAACGGCAAGACAACGACTGTACGTCGAGCTGAGGGAAAATCCGTGCACAGCACACTGTGGGCTGCGTTGCAGTGTTCACGCTGAAGAGCGGCAAAGCTCCAAGCCATCGCTGCGCTTCAGTTCTGTCCGGACCACAGAAGGCGAAGAACGAAGCAGCTGGGCACCGGGCTAATGTACTCAGTGGAGCGAATTTCAAATGTCCAGCCAAGAGCTGCTTCACAAGCAGATTCAGCTGAGAATGCTCTGCCTGCTTCACAAAGTAAGGCGCAGCCCTTGCACTCCAGCACACAACCTGGCCAGAAACAGGTTCTTCGACCTTCAGGGCTGCAACGTCCGTGCAGCTTGAGCACGCCCAGAAGGACGCGTCCAGAAAGAAGGCGTTCTTCTGGGACCCACCCTCCTCCAAGCAGCCTCGAAACTGAGCACAACACACTGCGGCTCGGCGGCTTCCTTCTCAGATAGACGTACGTCACGCTGTGTACACTCTCGCAGCTCCGTCGCCCACTTGCAGCAGCTGCTGCTACCAAAGCAAAAGGCTCCACAAGTAACAGCCACTGCTGGGCTGCACTTTCGCCTTGCCTCACGTGAAGCAGCAGAAACTGTCCGCTGCACTCGGTAGTATTTCCAGGTCTCTGCCGCATCTACCACTGGTCGCCTCTGCATCTCCAAGCACCGAAGCTGGGCACGACTCTTTCCAGGGAAAGCTGGAAGAGAAATGGGTAGCAGCACCAGTAGCTGCAAGTTGAACTTTCTGTTTCCAGCTGCTAACGTGAATCCGCAAAGAAGCGAGTGACAGCCACGCTTCCTCTGGCAGCCTGTGCGATGCGCACAGCAGCTCGGTGCCCTGCCGTCATTCTTATGCTCTTCGTACCACGATGTCGCGCTTTCCTTTCTGCCGGAGTCGAGCCGTCGTCTCACTGGTCGCACAGAGCACTGCGCCGGCAGCCAAACGCTCCAGCCGACTGCTTCTGCCCGTTAACACCGCCCTGGCCTATGCACTTTCCCCTCGCAGCGACGTACACCAGCACATGGGGTCTTTGCTGGTCGTCCAAATGTAAAGGGTCCTCAGCTGCGTCTGGCACAGAGAACAGCTTTAGGTCAAGAAGCTCAGCCGGAGTTTGCCCTGGACGCGTGGAAAGCTGTATTTTTGCACCACCTTCCGGCGGCAGCCCTCTCTCTTTTACAGCCCGCACAGCGCCGTCAGATCGCGGTGCTCTCTGCACCTTCCTTCTCGGGTCCAAGTAGCACGGCGAACCTTACAGCCTTGCAGGGAGGGAAGACGCGGATAGGCGTCTCGCAAAGAAGAAGGTGCCAGGACGCAAAGATGTTCTGCCTTTCTCCTCCCTCCTTGCCCGAATTGCGGTGCTGCGTGGAAAGTCTCGGCCAGCGAAAAGCTAATCCAGCAAGTGTTTCTCTCCTGACGCATTTCGCTGAGCGAGAGCTCCACGGAGAAAACGGCAAGACAACGACTGTACGTCGAGCTGAGGGAAATCCGTGCACAGCACACTGTGGCTGCGTTGCAGTGTTCACGCTGAAGAGCGGCAAAGCTCCAAGCCATCGCTGCGCTTCAGTTCTGTCCGGACCACAGAAGGCGAAGAACGAAGCAGCTGGGCACCGGGCTAATGTACTCAGTGGAGCGAATTTCAAATGTCCAGCCAAGAGCTGCTTCACAAGCAGATTCAGCTGAGAATGCTCTGCCTGCTTCACAAAGTAAGGCGCAGCCCTTGCACTCCAGCACACAACCTGGCCAGAAACAGGTTCTTCGACCTTCAGGGCTGCAACGTCCGTGCAGCTTGAGCACGCCCAGAAGGACGCGTCCAGAAAGAAGGCGTTCTTCTGGGACCCCCCTCCTCCAAGCAGCCTCGAAACTGAGCACAACACACTGCGGCTCGGCGGCTTCCTTCTCAGATAGACGTACCGTCACGCTGTGTACACTCTCGCAGCTCCGTCGCCCACTTGCAGCAGCTGCTGCTACCAAAGCAAAAGGCTGCACAAGTAACAGCCACTGCTGGGCTGCACTTTCGCCTTGCCTCACGTGAAGCAGCAGAAACTGTCCGCTGCACTCGGTAGTATTTCCAGTCTCTGCCGCATCTACCACTGGTCGCCTCTGCATCTCCAAGCACGAAGCTGGGCACGACTCTTTCCAGGGAAAGCTGGAAGAGAAATGGGTAGCAGCACCAGTAGCTGCAAGTTGAACTTTCTGTTTCCAGCTGCTAACGTGAATCCGCAAAGAAGCGAGTGACAGCCACGCTTCCTCTGGCAGCCTGTGCGATGCGCACAGCAGCTCGGTGCCCTGCCGTCATTCTTATGCTCTTCGTACCACGATGTCGCGCTTTCCTTTCTGCCGGAGTCGAGCCGTCGTCTCACTGGTCGCACAGAGCACTGCGCCGGCAGCCAAACGCTCCAGCCGACTGCTTCTGCCGTAACACGCCTGGCCTATGCACTTTCCCTCGCAGCGACGTACACCAGCACATGGGGTCTTTGCTGTCGTCCAAATGTAAAGGGTCTCAGCTGCGTCTGGCACAGAGAACAGCTTTAGGTCAAGAAGCTCAGCCGGAGTTTGCCCTGGACGCGTGGAAAGCTGTATTTTGCACCACCTTCCGGCGGCAGCCCTCTCTCTTTTACAGCCTGCACAGCGCCGTCAGATCGCGGTGCTCTCTGCACCTTCCTTCTCGGGTCCAAGTAGCACGGCGAACCTTACAGCCTTGCAGGGAGGGAAGACGCGGATAGGCGTCTCGCAAAGAAGAAGGTGCCAGGACGCAAAGATGTTCTGCCTTTCTCCTCCTCCTTGCCCGAATTGCGGTGCTGCGTGGAAAGTCTCGGCCAGCGAAAAGCTAATCCAGCAAGTGTTTCTCTCCTGACGCATTTCGCTGAGCGAGAGCTCCACGGACACTTTCGACGCTGGGAAAACGGCAAGACAACGACTGTACGTCGAGCTGAGGGAAATCCGTGCACAGCACACTGTGGCTGCGTTGCAGTGTTCACGCTGAAGAGCGGCAAAGCTCCAAGCCATCGCTGCGCTTCAGTTCTGTCCGGACCACAGAAGGCGAAGAACGAAGCAGCTGGGCACCGGGCTAATGTACTCAGTGGAGCGAATTTCAAATGTCCAGCCAAGAGCTGCTTCACAAGCAGATTCAGCTGAGAATGCTCTGCCTGCTTCACAAAGTAAGGCGCAGCCCTTGCACTCCAGCACACAACCTGGCCAGAAACAGGTTCTTCGACCTTCAGGGCTG
The DNA here is from genome assembly GCF_041296385.1 of Aphelocoma coerulescens. Lineage (NCBI taxonomy): Eukaryota > Metazoa > Chordata > Aves > Passeriformes > Corvidae > Aphelocoma > Aphelocoma coerulescens. The sequence goes on along the minus strand of NW_027183663.1, from coordinate 83,508 downwards.
CAACGTCCGTGCAGCTTGAGCACGCCCAGAAGGACGCGTCCAGAAAGAAGGCGTTCTTCTGGGACCCCCCTCCTCCAAGCAGCCTCGAAACTGAGCACAACACACTGCGGCTCGGCGGCTTCCTTCTCAGATAGACGTACCGTCACGCTGTGTACACTCTCGCAGCTCCGTCGCCCACTTGCAGCAGCTGCTGCTACCAAAGCAAAAGGCTCCACAAGTAACAGCCACTGCTGGGCTGCACTTTCGCCTTGCCTCACGTGAAGCAGCAGAAACTGTCCGCTGCACTCGGTAGTATTTCCAGTCTCTGCCGCATCTACCACTGGTCGCCTCTGCATCTCCAAGCACGAAGCTGGGCACGACTCTTTCCAGGGAAAGCTGGAAGAGAAATGGGTAGCAGCACCAGTAGCTGCAAGTTGAACTTTCTGTTTCCAGCTGCTAACGTGAATCCGCAAAGAAGCGAGTGACAGCCACGCTTCCTCTGGCAGCCTGTGCGATGCGCACAGCAGCTCGGTGCCCTGCCGTCATTCTTATGCTCTTCGTACCACGATGTCGCGCTTTCCTTTCTGCCGGAGTCGAGCCGTCGTCTCACTGGTCGCACAGAGCACTGCGCCGGCAGCCAAACGCTCCAGCCGACTGCTTCTGCCGTAACACGCCTGGCCTATGCACTTTCCCTCGCAGCGACGTACACCAGCACATGGGGTCTTTGCTGTCGTCCAAATGTAAAGGGTCTCAGCTGCGTCTGGCACAGAGAACAGCTTTAGGTCAAGAAGCTCAGCCGGAGTTTGCCCTGGACGCGTGGAAAGCTGTATTTTGCACCACCTTCCGGCGGCAGCCCTCTCTCTTTTACAGCCCGCACAGCGCCGTCAGATCGCGGTGCTCTCTGCACCTTCCTTCTCGGGTCCAAGTAGCACGGCGAACCTTACAGCCTTGCAGGGAGGGAAGACGCGGATAGGCGTCTCGCAAAGAAGAAGGTGCCAGGACGCAAAGATGTTCTGCCTTTCTCCTCCTCCTTGCCCGAATTGCGGTGCTGCGTGGAAAGTCTCGGCCAGCGAAAAGCTAATCCAGCAAGTGTTTCTCTCCTGACGCATTTCGCTGAGCGAGAGCTCCACGGACACTTTCGACGCTGGGAAAACGGCAAGACAACGACTGTACGTCGAGCTGAGGGAAATCCGTGCACAGCACACTGTGGCTGCGTTGCAGTGTTCACGCTGAAGAGCGGCAAAGCTCCAAGCCATCGCTGCGCTTCAGTTCTGTCCGGACCACAGAAGGCGAAGAACGAAGCAGCTGGGCACCGGGCTAATGTACTCAGTGGAGCGAATTTCAAATGTCCAGCCAAGAGCTGCTTCACAAGCAGATTCAGCTGAGAATGCTCTGCCTGCTTCACAAAGTAAGGCGCGGCCCTTGCACTCCAGCACACAACCTGGCCAGAAACAGGTTCTTCGACCTTCAGGGCTGCAACGTCCGTGCAGCTTGAGCACGCCCAGAAGGACGCGTCCAGAAAGAAGGCGTTCTTCTGGGACCCCCCTCCTCCAAGCAGCCTCGAAACTGAGCACAACACACTGCGGCTCGGCGGCTTCCTTCTCAGATAGACGTACCGTCACGCTGTGTACACTCTCGCAGCTCCGTCGCCCACTTGCAGCAGCTGCTGCTACCAAAGCAAAAGGCTCCACAAGTAACAGCCACTGCTGGGCTGCACTTTCGCCTTGCCTCACGTGAAGCAGCAGAAACTGTCCGCTGCACTCGGTAGTATTTCCAGTCTCTGCCGCATCTACCACTGGTCGCCTCTGCATCTCCAAGCACGAAGCTGGGCACGACTCTTTCCAGGGAAAGCTGGAAGAGAAATGGGTAGCAGCACCAGTAGCTGCAAGTTGAACTTTCTGTTTCCAGCTGCTAACGTGAATCCGCAAAGAAGCGAGTGACAGCCACGCTTCCTCTGGCAGCCTGTGCGATGCGCACAGCAGCTCGGTGCCCTGCCGTCATTCTTATGCTCTTCGTACCACGATGTCGCGCTTTCCTTTCTGCCGGAGTCGAGCCGTCGTCTCACTGGTCGCACAGAGCACTGCGCCGGCAGCCAAACGCTCCAGCCGACTGCTTCTGCCGTAACACGCCTGGCCTATGCACTTTCCCTCGCAGCGACGTACACCAGCACATGGGGTCTTTGCTGTCGTCCAAATGTAAAGGGTCTCAGCTGCGTCTGGCACAGAGAACAGCTTTAGGTCAAGAAGCTCAGCCGGAGTTTGCCCTGGACGCGTGGAAAGCTGTATTTTGCACCACCTTCCGGCGGCAGCCCTCTCTCTTTTACAGCCCGCACAGCGCCGTCAGATCGCGGTGCTCTCTGCACCTTCCTTCTCGGGTCCAAGTAGCACGGCGAACCTTACAGCCTTGCAGGGAGGGAAGACGCGGATAGGCGTCTCGCAAAGAAGAAGGTGCCAGGACGCAAAGATGTTCTGCCTTTCTCCTCCTCCTTGCCCGAATTGCGGTGCTGCGTGGAAAGTCTCGGCCAGCGAAAAGCTAATCCAGCAAGTGTTTCTCTCCTGACGCATTTCGCTGAGCGAGAGCTCCACGGACACTTTCGACGCTGGGAAAACGGCAAGACAACGACTGTACGTCGAGCTGAGGGAAATCCGTGCACAGCACACTGTGGCTGCGTTGCAGTGTTCACGCTGAAGAGCGGCAAAGCTCCAAGCCATCGCTGCGCTTCAGTTCTGTCCGGACCACAGAAGGCGAAGAACGAAGCAGCTGGGCACCGGGCTAATGTACTCAGTGGAGCGAATTTCAAATGTCCAGCCAAGAGCTGCTTCACAAGCAGATTCAGCTGAGAATGCTCTGCCTGCTTCACAAAGTAAGGCGCAGCCCTTGCACTCCAGCACACAACCTGGCCAGAAACAGGTTCTTCGACCTTCAGGGCTGCAACGTCCGTGCAGCTTGAGCACGCCCAGAAGGACGCGTCCAGAAAGAAGGCGTTCTTCTGGGACCCCCCTCCTCCAAGCAGCCTCGAAACTGAGCACAACACACTGCGGCTCGGCGGCTTCCTTCTCAGATAGACGTACCGTCACGCTGTGTACACTCTCGCAGCTCCGTCGCCCACTTGCAGCAGCTGCTGCTACCAAAGCAAAAGGCTCCACAAGTAACAGCCACTGCTGGGCTGCACTTTCGCCTTGCCTCACGTGAAGCAGCAGAAACTGTCCGCTGCACTCGGTAGTATTTCCAGTCTCTGCCGCATCTACCACTGGTCGCCTCTGCATCTCCAAGCACGAAGCTGGGCACGACTCTTTCCAGGGAAAGCTGGAAGAGAAATGGGTAGCAGCACCAGTAGCTGCAAGTTGAACTTTCTGTTTCCAGCTGCTAACGTGAATCCGCAAAGAAGCGAGTGACAGCCACGCTTCCTCTGGCAGCCTGTGCGATGCGCACAGCAGCTCGGTGCCCTGCCGTCATTCTTATGCTCTTCGTACCACGATGTCGCGCTTTCCTTTCTGCCGGAGTCGAGCCGTCGTCTCACTGGTCGCACAGAGCACTGCGCCGGCAGCCAAACGCTCCAGCCGACTGCTTCTGCCGTAACACGCCTGGCCTATGCACTTTCCCTCGCAGCGACGTACACCAGCACATGGGGTCTTTGCTGTCGTCCAAATGTAAAGGGTCTCAGCTGCGTCTGGCACAGAGAACAGCTTTAGGTCAAGAAGCTCAGCCGGAGTTTGCCCTGGACGCGTGGAAAGCTGTATTTTGCACCACCTTCCGGCGGCAGCCCTCTCTCTTTTACAGCCCGCACAGCGCCGTCAGATCGCGGTGCTCTCTGCACCTTCCTTCTCGGGTCCAAGTAGCACGGCGAACCTTACAGCCTTGCAGGGAGGGAAGACGCGGATAGGCGTCTCGCAAAGAAGAAGGTGCCAGGACGCAAAGATGTTCTGCCTTTCTCCTCCTCCTTGCCCGAATTGCGGTGCTGCGTGGAAAGTCTCGGCCAGCGAAAAGCTAATCCAGCAAGTGTTTCTCTCCTGACGCATTTCGCTGAGCGAGAGCTCCACGGACACTTTCGACGCTGGGAAAACGGCAAGACAACGACTGTACGTCGAGCTGAGGGAAATCCGTGCACAGCACACTGTGGCTGCGTTGCAGTGTTCACGCTGAAGAGCGGCAAAGCTCCAAGCCATCGCTGCGCTTCAGTTCTGTCCAGACCACAGAAGGCGAAGAACGAAGCAGCTGGGCACCGGGCTAATGTACTCAGTGGAGCGAATTTCAAATGTCCAGCCAAGAGCTGCTTCACAAGCAGATTCAGCTGAGAATGCTCTGCCTGCTTCACAAAGTAAGGCGCAGCCCTTGCACTCCAGCACACAACCTGGCCAGAAACAGGTTCTTCGACCTTCAGGGCTGCAACGTCCGTGCAGCTTGAGCACGCCCAGAAGGACGCGTCCAGAAAGAAGGCGTTCTTCTGGGACCCCCCTCCTCCAAGCAGCCTCGAAACTGAGCACAACACACTGCGGCTCGGCGGCTTCCTTCTCAGATAGACGTACCGTCACGCTGTGTACACTCTCGCAGCTCCGTCGCCCACTTGCAGCAGCTGCTGCTACCAAAGCAAAAGGCTCCACAAGTAACAGCCACTGCTGGGCTGCACTTTCGCCTTGCCTCACGTGAAGCAGCAGAAACTGTCCGCTGCACTCGGTAGTATTTCCAGTCTCTGCCGCATCTACCACTGGTCGCCTCTGCATCTCCAAGCACGAAGCTGGGCACGACTCTTTCCAGGGAAAGCTGGAAGAGAAATGGGTAGCAGCACCAGTAGCTGCAAGTTGAACTTTCTGTTTCCAGCTGCTAACGTGAATCCGCAAAGAAGCGAGTGACAGCCACGCTTCCTCTGGCAGCCTGTGCGATGCGCACAGCAGCTCGGTGCCCTGCCGTCATTCTTATGCTCTTCGTACCACGATGTCGCGCTTTCCTTTCTGCCGGAGTCGAGCCGTCGTCTCACTGGTCGCACAGAGCACTGCGCCGGCAGCCAAACGCTCCAGCCGACTGCTTCTGCCGTAACACGCCTGGCCTATGCACTTTCCCTCGCAGCGACGTACACCAGCACATGGGGTCTTTGCTGTCGTCCAAATGTAAAGGGTCTCAGCTGCGTCTGGCACAGAGAACAGCTTTAGGTCAAGAAGCTCAGCCGGAGTTTGCCCTGGACGCGTGGAAAGCTGTATTTTGCACCACCTTCCGGCGGCAGCCCTCTCTCTTTTACAGCCCGCACAGCGCCGTCAGATCGCGGTGCTCTCTGCACCTTCCTTCTCGGGTCCAAGTAGCACGGCGAACCTTACAGCCTTGCAGGGAGGGAAGACGCGGATAGGCGTCTCGCAAAGAAGAAGGTGCCAGGACGCAAAGATGTTCTGCCTTTCTCCTCCTCCTTGCCCGAATTGCGGTGCTGCGTGGAAAGTCTCGGCCAGCGAAAAGCTAATCCAGCAAGTGTTTCTCTCCTGACGCATTTCGCTGAGCGAGAGCTCCACGGACACTTTCGACGCTGGGAAAACGGCAAGACAACGACTGTACGTCGAGCTGAGGGAAATCCGTGCACAGCACACTGTGGCTGCGTTGCAGTGTTCACGCTGAAGAGCGGCAAAGCTCCAAGCCATCGCTGCGCTTCAGTTCTGTCCGGACCACAGAAGGCGAAGAACGAAGCAGCTGGGCACCGGGCTAATGTACTCAGTGGAGCGAATTTCAAATGTCCAGCCAAGAGCTGCTTCACAAGCAGATTCAGCTGAGAATGCTCTGCCTGCTTCACAAAGTAAGGCGCGGCCCTTGCACTCCAGCACACAACCTGGCCAGAAACAGGTTCTTCGACCTTCAGGGCTGCAACGTCCGTGCAGCTTGAGCACGCCCAGAAGGACGCGTCCAGAAAGAAGGCGTTCTTCTGGGACCCCCCTCCTCCAAGCAGCCTCGAAACTGAGCACAACACACTGCGGCTCGGCGGCTTCCTTCTCAGATAGACGTACCGTCACGCTGTGTACACTCTCGCAGCTCCGTCGCCCACTTGCAGCAGCTGCTGCTACCAAAGCAAAAGGCTCCACAAGTAACAGCCACTGCTGGGCTGCACTTTCGCCTTGCCTCACGTGAAGCAGCAGAAACTGTCCGCTGCACTCGGTAGTATTTCCAGTCTCTGCCGCATCTACCACTGGTCGCCTCTGCATCTCCAAGCACGAAGCTGGGCACGACTCTTTCCAGGGAAAGCTGGAAGAGAAATGGGTAGCAGCACCAGTAGCTGCAAGTTGAACTTTCTGTTTCCAGCTGCTAACGTGAATCCGCAAAGAAGCGAGTGACAGCCACGCTTCCTCTGGCAGCCTGTGCGATGCGCACAGCAGCTCGGTGCCCTGCCGTCATTCTTATGCTCTTCGTACCACGATGTCGCGCTTTCCTTTCTGCCGGAGTCGAGCCGTCGTCTCACTGGTCGCACAGAGCACTGCGCCGGCAGCCAAACGCTCCAGCCGACTGCTTCTGCCGTAACACGCCTGGCCTATGCACTTTCCCTCGCAGCGACGTACACCAGCACATGGGGTCTTTGCTGTCGTCCAAATGTAAAGGGTCTCAGCTGCGTCTGGCACAGAGAACAGCTTTAGGTCAAGAAGCTCAGCCGGAGTTTGCCCTGGACGCGTGGAAAGCTGTATTTTGCACCACCTTCCGGCGGCAGCCCTCTCTCTTTTACAGCCCGCACAGCGCCGTCAGATCGCGGTGCTCTCTGCACCTTCCTTCTCGGGTCCAAGTAGCACGGCGAACCTTACAGCCTTGCAGGGAGGGAAGACGCGGATAGGCGTCTCGCAAAGAAGAAGGTGCCAGGACGCAAAGATGTTCTGCCTTTCTCCTCCTCCTTGCCCGAATTGCGGTGCTGCGTGGAAAGTCTCGGCCAGCGAAAAGCTAATCCAGCAAGTGTTTCTCTCCTGACGCATTTCGCTGAGCGAGAGCTCCACGGACACTTTCGACGCTGGGAAAACGGCAAGACAACGACTGTACGTCGAGCTGAGGGAAATCCGTGCACAGCACACTGTGGCTGCGTTGCAGTGTTCACGCTGAAGAGCGGCAAAGCTCCAAGCCATCGCTGCGCTTCAGTTCTGTCCGGACCACAGAAGGCGAAGAACGAAGCAGCTGGGCACCGGGCTAATGTACTCAGTGGAGCGAATTTCAAATGTCCAGCCAAGAGCTGCTTCACAAGCAGATTCAGCTGAGAATGCTCTGCCTGCTTCACAAAGTAAGGCGCAGCCCTTGCACTCCAGCACACAACCTGGCCAGAAACAGGTTCTTCGACCTTCAGGGCTGCAACGTCCGTGCAGCTTGAGCACGCCCAGAAGGACGCGTCCAGAAAGAAGGCGTTCTTCTGGGACCCCCCTCCTCCAAGCAGCCTCGAAACTGAGCACAACACACTGCGGCTCGGCGGCTTCCTTCTCAGATAGACGTACCGTCACGCTGTGTACACTCTCGCAGCTCCGTCGCCCACTTGCAGCAGCTGCTGCTACCAAAGCAAAAGGCTCCACAAGTAACAGCCACTGCTGGGCTGCACTTTCGCCTTGCCTCACGTGAAGCAGCAGAAACTGTCCGCTGCACTCGGTAGTATTTCCAGTCTCTGCCGCATCTACCACTGGTCGCCTCTGCATCTCCAAGCACGAAGCTGGGCACGACTCTTTCCAGGGAAAGCTGGAAGAGAAATGGGTAGCAGCACCAGTAGCTGCAAGTTGAACTTTCTGTTTCCAGCTGCTAACGTGAATCCGCAAAGAAGCGAGTGACAGCCACGCTTCCTCTGGCAGCCTGTGCGATGCGCACAGCAGCTCGGTGCCCTGCCGTCATTCTTATGCTCTTCGTACCACGATGTCGCGCTTTCCTTTCTGCCGGAGTCGAGCCGTCGTCTCACTGGTCGCACAGAGCACTGCGCCGGCAGCCAAACGCTCCAGCCGACTGCTTCTGCCGTAACACGCCTGGCCTATGCACTTTCCCTCGCAGCGACGTACACCAGCACATGGGGTCTTTGCTGTCGTCCAAATGTAAAGGGTCTCAGCTGCGTCTGGCACAGAGAACAGCTTTAGGTCAAGAAGCTCAGCCGGAGTTTGCCCTGGACGCGTGGAAAGCTGTATTTTGCACCACCTTCCGGCGGCAGCCCTCTCTCTTTTACAGCCCGCACAGCGCCGTCAGATCGCGGTGCTCTCTGCACCTTCCTTCTCGGGTCCAAGTAGCACGGCGAACCTTACAGCCTTGCAGGGAGGGAAGACGCGGATAGGCGTCTCGCAAAGAAGAAGGTGCCAGGACGCAAAGATGTTCTGCCTTTCTCCTCCTCCTTGCCCGAATTGCGGTGCTGCGTGGAAAGTCTCGGCCAGCGAAAAGCTAATCCAGCAAGTGTTTCTCTCCTGACGCATTTCGCTGAGCGAGAGCTCCACGGACACTTTCGACGCTGGGAAAACGGCAAGACAACGACTGTACGTCGAGCTGAGGGAAATCCGTGCACAGCACACTGTGGCTGCGTTGCAGTGTTCACGCTGAAGAGCGGCAAAGCTCCAAGCCATCGCTGCGCTTCAGTTCTGTCCAGACCACAGAAGGCGAAGAACGAAGCAGCTGGGCACCGGGCTAATGTACTCAGTGGAGCGAATTTCAAATGTCCAGCCAAGAGCTGCTTCACAAGCAGATTCAGCTGAGAATGCTCTGCCTGCTTCACAAAGTAAGGCGCAGCCCTTGCACTCCAGCACACAACCTGGCCAGAAACAGGTTCTTCGACCTTCAGGGCTGCAACGTCCGTGCAGCTTGAGCACGCCCAGAAGGACGCGTCCAGAAAGAAGGCGTTCTTCTGGGACCCCCCTCCTCCAAGCAGCCTCGAAACTGAGCACAACACACTGCGGCTCGGCGGCTTCCTTCTCAGATAGACGTACCGTCACGCTGTGTACACTCTCGCAGCTCCGTCGCCCACTTGCAGCAGCTGCTGCTACCAAAGCAAAAGGCTCCACAAGTAACAGCCACTGCTGGGCTGCACTTTCGCCTTGCCTCACGTGAAGCAGCAGAAACTGTCCGCTGCACTCGGTAGTATTTCCAGTCTCTGCCGCATCTACCACTGGTCGCCTCTGCATCTCCAAGCACGAAGCTGGGCACGACTCTTTCCAGGGAAAGCTGGAAGAGAAATGGGTAGCAGCACCAGTAGCTGCAAGTTGAACTTTCTGTTTCCAGCTGCTAACGTGAATCCGCAAAGAAGCGAGTGACAGCCACGCTTCCTCTGGCAGCCTGTGCGATGCGCACAGCAGCTCGGTGCCCTGCCGTCATTCTTATGCTCTTCGTACCACGATGTCGCGCTTTCCTTTCTGCCGGAGTCGAGCCGTCGTCTCACTGGTCGCACAGAGCACTGCGCCGGCAGCCAAACGCTCCAGCCGACTGCTTCTGCCGTAACACGCCTGGCCTATGCACTTTCCCTCGCAGCGACGTACACCAGCACATGGGGTCTTTGCTGTCGTCCAAATGTAAAGGGTCTCAGCTGCGTCTGGCACAGAGAACAGCTTTAGGTCAAGAAGCTCAGCCGGAGTTTGCCCTGGACGCGTGGAAAGCTGTATTTTGCACCACCTTCCGGCGGCAGCCCTCTCTCTTTTACAGCCCGCACAGCGCCGTCAGATCGCGGTGCTCTCTGCACCTTCCTTCTCGGGTCCAAGTAGCACGGCGAACCTTACAGCCTTGCAGGGAGGGAAGACGCGGATAGGCGTCTCGCAAAGAAGAAGGTGCCAGGACGCAAAGATGTTCTGCCTTTCTCCTCCTCCTTGCCCGAATTGCGGTGCTGCGTGGAAAGTCTCGGCCAGCGAAAAGCTAATCCAGCAAGTGTTTCTCTCCTGACGCATTTCGCTGAGCGAGAGCTCCACGGACACTTTCGACGCTGGGAAAACGGCAAGACAACGACTGTACGTCGAGCTGAGGGAAATCCGTGCACAGCACACTGTGGCTGCGTTGCAGTGTTCACGCTGAAGAGCGGCAAAGCTCCAAGCCATCGCTGCGCTTCAGTTCTGTCCGGACCACAGAAGGCGAAGAACGAAGCAGCTGGGCACCGGGCTAATGTACTCAGTGGAGCGAATTTCAAATGTCCAGCCAAGAGCTGCTTCACAAGCAGATTCAGCTGAGAATGCTCTGCCTGCTTCACAAAGTAAGGCGCGGCCCTTGCACTCCAGCACACAACCTGGCCAGAAACAGGTTCTTCGACCTTCAGGGCTGCAACGTCCGTGCAGCTTGAGCACGCCCAGAAGGACGCGTCCAGAAAGAAGGCGTTCTTCTGGGACCCCCCTCCTCCAAGCAGCCTCGAAACTGAGCACAACACACTGCGGCTCGGCGGCTTCCTTCTCAGATAGACGTACCGTCACGCTGTGTACACTCTCGCAGCTCCGTCGCCCACTTGCAGCAGCTGCTGCTACCAAAGCAAAAGGCTCCACAAGTAACAGCCACTGCTGGGCTGCACTTTCGCCTTGCCTCACGTGAAGCAGCAGAAACTGTCCGCTGCACTCGGTAGTATTTCCAGTCTCTGCCGCATCTACCACTGGTCGCCTCTGCATCTCCAAGCACGAAGCTGGGCACGACTCTTTCCAGGGAAAGCTGGAAGAGAAATGGGTAGCAGCACCAGTAGCTGCAAGTTGAACTTTCTGTTTCCAGCTGCTAACGTGAATCCGCAAAGAAGCGAGTGACAGCCACGCTTCCTCTGGCAGCCTGTGCGATGCGCACAGCAGCTCGGTGCCCTGCCGTCATTCTTATGCTCTTCGTACCACGATGTCGCGCTTTCCTTTCTGCCGGAGTCGAGCCGTCGTCTCACTGGTCGCACAGAGCACTGCGCCGGCAGCCAAACGCTCCAGCCGACTGCTTCTGCCGTAACACGCCTGGCCTATGCACTTTCCCTCGCAGCGACGTACACCAGCACATGGGGTCTTTGCTGTCGTCCAAATGTAAAGGGTCTCAGCTGCGTCTGGCACAGAGAACAGCTTTAGGTCAAGAAGCTCAGCCGGAGTTTGCCCTGGACGCGTGGAAAGCTGTATTTTGCACCACCTTCCGGCGGCAGCCCTCTCTCTTTTACAGCCCGCACAGCGCCGTCAGATCGCGGTGCTCTCTGCACCTTCCTTCTCGGGTCCAAGTAGCACGGCGAACCTTACAGCCTTGCAGGGAGGGAAGACGCGGATAGGCGTCTCGCAAAGAAGAAGGTGCCAGGACGCAAAGATGTTCTGCCTTTCTCCTCCTCCTTGCCCGAATTGCGGTGCTGCGTGGAAAGTCTCGGCCAGCGAAAAGCTAATCCAGCAAGTGTTTCTCTCCTGACGCATTTCGCTGAGCGAGAGCTCCACGGACACTTTCGACGCTGGGAAAACGGCAAGACAACGACTGTACGTCGAGCTGAGGGAAATCCGTGCACAGCACACTGTGGCTGCGTTGCAGTGTTCACGCTGAAGAGCGGCAAAGCTCCAAGCCATCGCTGCGCTTCAGTTCTGTCCGGACCACAGAAGGCGAAGAACGAAGCAGCTGGGCACCGGGCTAATGTACTCAGTGGAGCGAATTTCAAATGTCCAGCCAAGAGCTGCTTCACAAGCAGATTCAGCTGAGAATGCTCTGCCTGCTTCACAAAGTAAGGCGCAGCCCTTGCACTCCAGCACACAACCTGGCCAGAAACAGGTTCTTCGACCTTCAGGGCTGCAACGTCCGTGCAGCTTGAGCACGCCCAGAAGGACGCGTCCAGAAAGAAGGCGTTCTTCTGGGACCCCCCTCCTCCAAGCAGCCTCGAAACTGAGCACAACACACTGCGGCTCGGCGGCTTCCTTCTCAGATAGACGTACCGTCACGCTGTGTACACTCTCGCAGCTCCGTCGCCCACTTGCAGCAGCTGCTGCTACCAAAGCAAAAGGCTCCACAAGTAACAGCCACTGCTGGGCTGCACTTTCGCCTTGCCTCACGTGAAGCAGCAGAAACTGTCCGCTGCACTCGGTAGTATTTCCAGTCTCTGCCGCATCTACCACTGGTCGCCTCTGCATCTCCAAGCACGAAGCTGGGCACGACTCTTTCCAGGGAAAGCTGGAAGAGAAATGGGTAGCAGCACCAGTAGCTGCAAGTTGAACTTTCTGTTTCCAGCTGCTAACGTGAATCCGCAAAGAAGCGAGTGACAGCCACGCTTCCTCTGGCAGCCTGTGCGATGCGCACAGCAGCTCGGTGCCCTGCCGTCATTCTTATGCTCTTCGTACCACGATGTCGCGCTTTCCTTTCTGCCGGAGTCGAGCCGTCGTCTCACTGGTCGCACAGAGCACTGCGCCGGCAGCCAAACGCTCCAGCCGACTGCTTCTGCCGTAACACGCCTGGCCTATGCACTTTCCCTCGCAGCGACGTACACCAGCACATGGGGTCTTTGCTGTCGTCCAAATGTAAAGGGTCTCAGCTGCGTCTGGCACAGAGAACAGCTTTAGGTCAAGAAGCTCAGCCGGAGTTTGCCCTGGACGCGTGGAAAGCTGTATTTTGCACCACCTTCCGGCGGCAGCCCTCTCTCTTTTACAGCCCGCACAGCGCCGTCAGATCGCGGTGCTCTCTGCACCTTCCTTCTCGGGTCCAAGTAGCACGGCGAACCTTACAGCCTTGCAGGGAGGGAAGACGCGGATAGGCGTCTCGCAAAGAAGAAGGTGCCAGGACGCAAAGATGTTCTGCCTTTCTCCTCCTCCTTGCCCGAATTGCGGTGCTGCGTGGAAAGTCTCGGCCAGCGAAAAGCTAATCCAGCAAGTGTTTCTCTCCTGACGCATTTCGCTGAGCGAGAGCTCCACGGACACTTTCGACGCTGGGAAAACGGCAAGACAACGACTGTACGTCGAGCTGAGGGAAATCCGTGCACAGCACACTGTGGCTGCGTTGCAGTGTTCACGCTGAAGAGCGGCAAAGCTCCAAGCCATCGCTGCGCTTCAGTTCTGTCCGGACCACAGAAGGCGAAGAACGAAGCAGCTGGGCACCGGGCTAATGTACTCAGTGGAGCGAATTTCAAATGTCCAGCCAAGAGCTGCTTCACAAGCAGATTCAGCTGAGAATGCTCTGCCTGCTTCACAAAGTAAGGCGCGGCCCTTGCACTCCAGCACACAACCTGGCCAGAAACAGGTTCTTCGACCTTCAGGGCTGCAACGTCCGTGCAGCTTGAGCACGCCCAGAAGGACGCGTCCAGAAAGAAGGCGTTCTTCTGGGACCCCCCTCCTCCAAGCAGCCTCGAAACTGAGCACAACACACTGCGGCTCGGCGGCTTCCTTCTCAGATAGACGTACCGTCACGCTGTGTACACTCTCGCAGCTCCGTCGCCCACTTGCAGCAGCTGCTGCTACCAAAGCAAAAGGCTCCACAAGTAACAGCCACTGCTGGGCTGCACTTTCGCCTTGCCTCACGTGAAGCAGCAGAAACTGTCCGCTGCACTCGGTAGTATTTCCAGTCTCTGCCGCATCTACCACTGGTCGCCTCTGCATCTCCAAGCACGAAGCTGGGCACGACTCTTTCCAGGGAAAGCTGGAAGAGAAATGGGTAGCAGCACCAGTAGCTGCAAGTTGAACTTTCTGTTTCCAGCTGCTAACGTGAATCCGCAAAGAAGCGAGTGACAGCCACGCTTCCTCTGGCAGCCTGTGCGATGCGCACAGCAGCTCGGTGCCCTGCCGTCATTCTTATGCTCTTCGTACCACGATGTCGCGCTTTCCTTTCTGCCGGAGTCGAGCCGTCGTCTCACTGGTCGCACAGAGCACTGCGCCGGCAGCCAAACGCTCCAGCCGACTGCTTCTGCCGTAACACGCCTGGCCTATGCACTTTCCCTCGCAGCGACGTACACCAGCACATGGGGTCTTTGCTGTCGTCCAAATGTAAAGGGTCTCAGCTGCGTCTGGCACAGAGAACAGCTTTAGGTCAAGAAGCTCAGCCGGAGTTTGCCCTGGACGCGTGGAAAGCTGTATTTTGCACCACCTTCCGGCGGCAGCCCTCTCTCTTTTACAGCCCGCACAGCGCCGTCAGATCGCGGTGCTCTCTGCACCTTCCTTCTCGGGTCCAAGTAGCACGGCGAACCTTACAGCCTTGCAGGGAGGGAAGACGCGGATAGGCGTCTCGCAAAGAAGAAGGTGCCAGGACGCAAAGATGTTCTGCCTTTCTCCTCCTCCTTGCCCGAATTGCGGTGCTGCGTGGAAAGTCTCGGCCAGCGAAAAGCTAATCCAGCAAGTGTTTCTCTCCTGACGCATTTCGCTGAGCGAGAGCTCCACGGACACTTTCGACGCTGGGAAAACGGCAAGACAACGACTGTACGTCGAGCTGAGGGAAATCCGTGCACAGCACACTGTGGCTGCGTTGCAGTGTTCACGCTGAAGAGCGGCAAAGCTCCAAGCCATCGCTGCGCTTCAGTTCTGTCCGGACCACAGAAGGCGAAGAACGAAGCAGCTGGGCACCGGGCTAATGTACTCAGTGGAGCGAATTTCAAATGTCCAGCCAAGAGCTGCTTCACAAGCAGATTCAGCTGAGAATGCTCTGCCTGCTTCACAAAGTAAGGCGCGGCCCTTGCACTCCAGCACACAACCTGGCCAGAAACAGGTTCTTCGACCTTCAGGGCTGCAACGTCCGTGCAGCTTGAGCACGCCCAGAAGGACGCGTCCAGAAAGAAGGCGTTCTTCTGGGACCCCCCTCCTCCAAGCAGCCTCGAAACTGAGCACAACACACTGCGGCTCGGCGGCTTCCTTCTCAGATAGACGTACCGTCACGCTATGTACACTCTCGCAGCTCCGTCGCCCACTTGCAGCAGCTGCTGCTACCAAAGCAAAAGGCTCCACAAGTAACAGCCACTGCTGGGCTGCACTTTCGCCTTGCCTCACGTGAAGCAGCAGAAACTGTCCGCTGCACTCGGTAGTATTTCCAGTCTCTGCCGCATCTACCACTGGTCGCCTCTGCATCTCCAAGCACGAAGCTGGGCACGACTCTTTCCAGGGAAAGCTGGAAGAGAAATGGGTAGCAGCACCAGTAGCTGCAAGTTGAACTTTCTGTTTCCAGCTGCTAACGTGAATCCGCAAAGAAGCGAGTGACAGCCACGCTTCCTCTGGCAGCCTGTGCGATGCGCACAGCAGCTCGGTGCCCTGCCGTCATTCTTATGCTCTTCGTACCACGATGTCGCGCTTTCCTTTCTGCCGGAGTCGAGCCGTCGTCTCACTGGTCGCACAGAGCACTGCGCCGGCAGCCAAACGCTCCAGCCGACTGCTTCTGCCGTAACACGCCTGGCCTATGCACTTTCCCTCGCAGCGACGTACACCAGCACATGGGGTCTTTGCTGTCGTCCAAATGTAAAGGGTCTCAGCTGCGTCTGGCACAGAGAACAGCTTTAGGTCAAGAAGCTCAGCCGGAGTTTGCCCTGGACGCGTGGAAAGCTGTATTTTGCACCACCTTCCGGCGGCAGCCCTCTCTCTTTTACAGCCCGCACAGCGCCGTCAGATCGCGGTGCTCTCTGCACCTTCCTTCTCGGGTCCAAGTAGCACGGCGAACCTTACAGCCTTGCAGGGAGGGAAGACGCGGATAGGCGTCTCGCAAAGAAGAAGGTGCCAGGACGCAAAGATGTTCTGCCTTTCTCCTCCTCCTTGCCCGAATTGCGGTGCTGCGTGGAAAGTCTCGGCCAGCGAAAAGCTAATCCAGCAAGTGTTTCTCTCCTGACGCATTTCGCTGAGCGAGAGCTCCACGGACACTTTCGACGCTGGGAAAACGGCAAGACAACGACTGTACGTCGAGCTGAGGGAAATCCGTGCACAGCACACTGTGGCTGCGTTGCAGTGTTCACGCTGAAGAGCGGCAAAGCTCCAAGCCATCGCTGCGCTTCAGTTCTGTCCGGACCACAGAAGGCGAAGAACGAAGCAGCTGGGCACCGGGCTAATGTACTCAGTGGAGCGAATTTCAAATGTCCAGCCAAGAGCTGCTTCACAAGCAGATTCAGCTGAGAATGCTCTGCCTGCTTCACAAAGTAAGGCGCAGCCCTTGCACTCCAGCACACAACCTGGCCAGAAACAGGTTCTTCGACCTTCAGGGCTGCAACGTCCGTGCAGCTTGAGCACGCCCAGAAGGACGCGTCCAGAAAGAAGGCGTTCTTCTGGGACCCCCCTCCTCCAAGCAGCCTCGAAACTGAGCACAACACACTGCGGCTCGGCGGCTTCCTTCTCAGATAGACGTACCGTCACGCTGTGTACACTCTCGCAGCTCCGTCGCCCACTTGCAGCAGCTGCTGCTACCAAAGCAAAAGGCTCCACAAGTAACAGCCACTGCTGGGCTGCACTTTCGCCTTGCCTCACGTGAAGCAGCAGAAACTGTCCGCTGCACTCGGTAGTATTTCCAGTCTCTGCCGCATCTACCACTGGTCGCCTCTGCATCTCCAAGCACGAAGCTGGGCACGACTCTTTCCAGGGAAAGCTGGAAGAGAAATGGGTAGCAGCACCAGTAGCTGCAAGTTGAACTTTCTGTTTCCAGCTGCTAACGTGAATCCGCAAAGAAGCGAGTGACAGCCACGCTTCCTCTGGCAGCCTGTGCGATGCGCACAGCAGCTCGGTGCCCTGCCGTCATTCTTATGCTCTTCGTACCACGATGTCGCGCTTTCCTTTCTGCCGGAGTCGAGCCGTCGTCTCACTGGTCGCACAGAGCACTGCGCCGGCAGCCAAACGCTCCAGCCGACTGCTTCTGCCGTAACACGCCTGGCCTATGCACTTTCCCTCGCAGCGACGTACACCAGCACATGGGGTCTTTGCTGTCGTCCAAATGTAAAGGGTCTCAGCTGCGTCTGGCACAGAGAACAGCTTTAGGTCAAGAAGCTCAGCCGGAGTTTGCCCTGGACGCGTGGAAAGCTGTATTTTGCACCACCTTCCGGCGGCAGCCCTCTCTCTTTTACAGCCCGCACAGCGCCGTCAGATCGCGGTGCTCTCTGCACCTTCCTTCTCGGGTCCAAGTAGCACGGCGAACCTTACAGCCTTGCAGGGAGGGAAGACGCGGATAGGCGTCTCGCAAAGAAGAAGGTGCCAGGACGCAAAGATGTTCTGCCTTTCTCCTCCTCCTTGCCCGAATTGCGGTGCTGCGTGGAAAGTCTCGGCCAGCGAAAAGCTAATCCAGCAAGTGTTTCTCTCCTGACGCATTTCGCTGAGCGAGAGCTCCACGGACACTTTCGACGCTGGGAAAACGGCAAGACAACGACTGTACGTCGAGCTGAGGGAAATCCGTGCACAGCACACTGTGGCTGCGTTGCAGTGTTCACGCTGAAGAGCGGCAAAGCTCCAAGCCATCGCTGCGCTTCAGTTCTGTCCGGACCACAGAAGGCGAAGAACGAAGCAGCTGGGCACCGGGCTAATGTACTCAGTGGAGCGAATTTCAAATGTCCAGCCAAGAGCTGCTTCACAAGCAGATTCAGCTGAGAATGCTCTGCCTGCTTCACAAAGTAAGGCGCAGCCCTTGCACTCCAGCACACAACCTGGCCAGAAACAGGTTCTTCGACCTTCAGGGCTGCAACGTCCGTGCAGCTTGAGCACGCCCAGAAGGACGCGTCCAGAAAGAAGGCGTTCTTCTGGGACCCCCCTCCTCCAAGCAGCCTCGAAACTGAGCACAACACACTGCGGCTCGGCGGCTTCCTTCTCAGATAGACGTACCGTCACGCTGTGTACACTCTCGCAGCTCCGTCGCCCACTTGCAGCAGCTGCTGCTACCAAAGCAAAAGGCTCCACAAGTAACAGCCACTGCTGGGCTGCACTTTCGCCTTGCCTCACGTGAAGCAGCAGAAACTGTCCGCTGCACTCGGTAGTATTTCCAGTCTCTGCCGCATCTACCACTGGTCGCCTCTGCATCTCCAAGCACGAAGCTGGGCACGACTCTTTCCAGGGAAAGCTGGAAGAGAAATGGGTAGCAGCACCAGTAGCTGCAAGTTGAACTTTCTGTTTCCAGCTGCTAACGTGAATCCGCAAAGAAGCGAGTGACAGCCACGCTTCCTCTGGCAGCCTGTGCGATGCGCACAGCAGCTCGGTGCCCTGCCGTCATTCTTATGCTCTTCGTACCACGATGTCGCGCTTTCCTTTCTGCCGGAGTCGAGCCGTCGTCTCACTGGTCGCACAGAGCACTGCGCCGGCAGCCAAACGCTCCAGCCGACTGCTTCTGCCGTAACACGCCTGGCCTATGCACTTTCCCTCGCAGCGACGTACACCAGCACATGGGGTCTTTGCTGTCGTCCAAATGTAAAGGGTCTCAGCTGCGTCTGGCACAGAGAACAGCTTTAGGTCAAGAAGCTCAGCCGGAGTTTGCCCTGGACGCGTGGAAAGCTGTATTTTGCACCACCTTCCGGCGGCAGCCCTCTCTCTTTTACAGCCCGCACAGCGCCGTCAGATCGCGGTGCTCTCTGCACCTTCCTTCTCGGGTCCAAGTAGCACGGCGAACCTTACAGCCTTGCAGGGAGGGAAGACGCGGATAGGCGTCTCGCAAAGAAGAAGGTGCCAGGACGCAAAGATGTTCTGCCTTTCTCCTCCTCCTTGCCCGAATTGCGGTGCTGCGTGGAAAGTCTCGGCCAGCGAAAAGCTAATCCAGCAAGTGTTTCTCTCCTGACGCATTTCGCTGAGCGAGAGCTCCACGGACACTTTCGACGCTGGGAAAACGGCAAGACAACGACTGTACGTCGAGCTGAGGGAAATCCGTGCACAGCACACTGTGGCTGCGTTGCAGTGTTCACGCTGAAGAGCGGCAAAGCTCCAAGCCATCGCTGCGCTTCAGTTCTGTCCGGACCACAGAAGGCGAAGAACGAAGCAGCTGGGCACCGGGCTAATGTACTCAGTGGAGCGAATTTCAAATGTCCAGCCAAGAGCTGCTTCACAAGCAGATTCAGCTGAGAATGCTCTGCCTGCTTCACAAAGTAAGGCGCAGCCCTTGCACTCCAGCACACAACCTGGCCAGAAACAGGTTCTTCGACCTTCAGGGCTGCAACGTCCGTGCAGCTTGAGCACGCCCAGAAGGACGCGTCCAGAAAGAAGGCGTTCTTCTGGGACCCCCCTCCTCCAAGCAGCCTCGAAACTGAGCACAACACACTGCGGCTCGGCGGCTTCCTTCTCAGATAGACGTACCGTCACGCTGTGTACACTCTCGCAGCTCCGTCGCCCACTTGCAGCAGCTGCTGCTACCAAAGCAAAAGGCTCCACAAGTAACAGCCACTGCTGGGCTGCACTTTCGCCTTGCCTCACGTGAAGCAGCAGAAACTGTCCGCTGCACTCGGTAGTATTTCCAGTCTCTGCCGCATCTACCACTGGTCGCCTCTGCATCTCCAAGCACGAAGCTGGGCACGACTCTTTCCAGGGAAAGCTGGAAGAGAAATGGGTAGCAGCACCAGTAGCTGCAAGTTGAACTTTCTGTTTCCAGCTGCTAACGTGAATCCGCAAAGAAGCGAGTGACAGCCACGCTTCCTCTGGCAGCCTGTGCGATGCGCACAGCAGCTCGGTGCCCTGCCGTCATTCTTATGCTCTTCGTACCACGATGTCGCGCTTTCCTTTCTGCCGGAGTCGAGCCGTCGTCTCACTGGTCGCACAGAGCACTGCGCCGGCAGCCAAACGCTCCAGCCGACTGCTTCTGCCGTAACACGCCTGGCCTATGCACTTTCCCTCGCAGCGACGTACACCAGCACATGGGGTCTTTGCTGTCGTCCAAATGTAAAGGGTCTCAGCTGCGTCTGGCACAGAGAACAGCTTTAGGTCAAGAAGCTCAGCCGGAGTTTGCCCTGGACGCGTGGAAAGCTGTATTTTGCACCACCTTCCGGCGGCAGCCCTCTCTCTTTTACAGCCCGCACAGCGCCGTCAGATCGCGGTGCTCTCTGCACCTTCCTTCTCGGGTCCAAGTAGCACGGCGAACCTTACAGCCTTGCAGGGAGGGAAGACGCGGATAGGCGTCTCGCAAAGAAGAAGGTGCCAGGACGCAAAGATGTTCTGCCTTTCTCCTCCTCCTTGCCCGAATTGCGGTGCTGCGTGGAAAGTCTCGGCCAGCGAAAAGCTAATCCAGCAAGTGTTTCTCTCCTGACGCATTTCGCTGAGCGAGAGCTCCACGGACACTTTCGACGCTGGGAAAACGGCAAGACAACGACTGTACGTCGAGCTGAGGGAAATCCGTGCACAGCACACTGTGGCTGCGTTGCAGTGTTCACGCTGAAGAGCGGCAAAGCTCCAAGCCATCGCTGCGCTTCAGTTCTGTCCGGACCACAGAAGGCGAAGAACGAAGCAGCTGGGCACCGGGCTAATGTACTCAGTGGAGCGAATTTCAAATGTCCAGCCAAGAGCTGCTTCACAAGCAGATTCAGCTGAGAATGCTCTGCCTGCTTCACAAAGTAAGGCGCAGCCCTTGCACTCCAGCACACAACCTGGCCAGAAACAGGTTCTTCGACCTTCAGGGCTGCAACGTCCGTGCAGCTTGAGCACGCCCAGAAGGACGCGTCCAGAAAGAAGGCGTTCTTCTGGGACCCCCCTCCTCCAAGCAGCCTCGAAACTGAGCACAACACACTGCGGCTCGGCGGCTTCCTTCTCAGATAGACGTACCGTCACGCTGTGTACACTCTCGCAGCTCCGTCGCCCACTTGCAGCAGCTGCTGCTACCAAAGCAAAAGGCTCCACAAGTAACAGCCACTGCTGGGCTGCACTTTCGCCTTGCCTCACGTGAAGCAGCAGAAACTGTCCGCTGCACTCGGTAGTATTTCCAGTCTCTGCCGCATCTACCACTGGTCGCCTCTGCATCTCCAAGCACGAAGCTGGGCACGACTCTTTCCAGGGAAAGCTGGAAGAGAAATGGGTAGCAGCACCAGTAGCTGCAAGTTGAACTTTCTGTTTCCAGCTGCTAACGTGAATCCGCAAAGAAGCGAGTGACAGCCACGCTTCCTCTGGCAGCCTGTGCGATGCGCACAGCAGCTCGGTGCCCTGCCGTCATTCTTATGCTCTTCGTACCACGATGTCGCGCTTTCCTTTCTGCCGGAGTCGAGCCGTCGTCTCACTGGTCGCACAGAGCACTGCGCCGGCAGCCAAACGCTCCAGCCGACTGCTTCTGCCGTAACACGCCTGGCCTATGCACTTTCCCTCGCAGCGACGTACACCAGCACATGGGGTCTTTGCTGTCGTCCAAATGTAAAGGGTCTCAGCTGCGTCTGGCACAGAGAACAGCTTTAGGTCAAGAAGCTCAGCCGGAGTTTGCCCTGGACGCGTGGAAAGCTGTATTTTGCACCACCTTCCGGCGGCAGCCCTCTCTCTTTTACAGCCCGCACAGCGCCGTCAGATCGCGGTGCTCTCTGCACCTTCCTTCTCGGGTCCAAGTAGCACGGCGAACCTTACAGCCTTGCAGGGAGGGAAGACGCGGATAGGCGTCTCGCAAAGAAGAAGGTGCCAGGACGCAAAGATGTTCTGCCTTTCTCCTCCTCCTTGCCCGAATTGCGGTGCTGCGTGGAAAGTCTCGGCCAGCGAAAAGCTAATCCAGCAAGTGTTTCTCTCCTGACGCATTTCGCTGAGCGAGAGCTCCACGGACACTTTCGACGCTGGGAAAACGGCAAGACAACGACTGTACGTCGAGCTGAGGGAAATCCGTGCACAGCACACTGTGGCTGCGTTGCAGTGTTCACGCTGAAGAGCGGCAAAGCTCCAAGCCATCGCTGCGCTTCAGTTCTGTCCGGACCACAGAAGGCGAAGAACGAAGCAGCTGGGCACCGGGCTAATGTACTCAGTGGAGCGAATTTCAAATGTCCAGCCAAGAGCTGCTTCACAAGCAGATTCAGCTGAGAATGCTCTGCCTGCTTCACAAAGTAAGGCGCGGCCCTTGCACTCCAGCACACAACCTGGCCAGAAACAGGTTCTTCGACCTTCAGGGCTGCAACGTCCGTGCAGCTTGAGCACGCCCAGAAGGACGCGTCCAGAAAGAAGGCGTTCTTCTGGGACCCCCCTCCTCCAAGCAGCCTCGAAACTGAGCACAACACACTGCGGCTCGGCGGCTTCCTTCTCAGATAGACGTACCGTCACGCTGTGTACACTCTCGCAGCTCCGTCGCCCACTTGCAGCAGCTGCTGCTACCAAAGCAAAAGGCTCCACAAGTAACAGCCACTGCTGGGCTGCACTTTCGCCTTGCCTCACGTGAAGCAGCAGAAACTGTCCGCTGCACTCGGTAGTATTTCCAGTCTCTGCCGCATCTACCACTGGTCGCCTCTGCATCTCCAAGCACGAAGCTGGGCACGACTCTTTCCAGGGAAAGCTGGAAGAGAAATGGGTAGCAGCACCAGTAGCTGCAAGTTGAACTTTCTGTTTCCAGCTGCTAACGTGAATCCGCAAAGAAGCGAGTGACAGCCACGCTTCCTCTGGCAGCCTGTGCGATGCGCACAGCAGCTCGGTGCCCTGCCGTCATTCTTATGCTCTTCGTACCACGATGTCGCGCTTTCCTTTCTGCCGGAGTCGAGCCGTCGTCTCACTGGTCGCACAGAGCACTGCGCCGGCAGCCAAACGCTCCAGCCGACTGCTTCTGCCGTAACACGCCTGGCCTATGCACTTTCCCTCGCAGCGACGTACACCAGCACATGGGGTCTTTGCTGTCGTCCAAATGTAAAGGGTCTCAGCTGCGTCTGGCACAGAGAACAGCTTTAGGTCAAGAAGCTCAGCCGGAGTTTGCCCTGGACGCGTGGAAAGCTGTATTTTGCACCACCTTCCGGCGGCAGCCCTCTCTCTTTTACAGCCCGCACAGCGCCGTCAGATCGCGGTGCTCTCTGCACCTTCCTTCTCGGGTCCAAGTAGCACGGCGAACCTTACAGCCTTGCAGGGAGGGAAGACGCGGATAGGCGTCTCGCAAAGAAGAAGGTGCCAGGACGCAAAGATGTTCTGCCTTTCTCCTCCTCCTTGCCCGAATTGCGGTGCTGCGTGGAAAGTCTCGGCCAGCGAAAAGCTAATCCAGCAAGTGTTTCTCTCCTGACGCATTTCGCTGAGCGAGAGCTCCACGGACACTTTCGACGCTGGGAAAACGGCAAGACAACGACTGTACGTCGAGCTGAGGGAAATCCGTGCACAGCACACTGTGGCTGCGTTGCAGTGTTCACGCTGAAGAGCGGCAAAGCTCCAAGCCATCGCTGCGCTTCAGTTCTGTCCGGACCACAGAAGGCGAAGAACGAAGCAGCTGGGCACCGGGCTAATGTACTCAGTGGAGCGAATTTCAAATGTCCAGCCAAGAGCTGCTTCACAAGCAGATTCAGCTGAGAATGCTCTGCCTGCTTCACAAAGTAAGGCGCAGCCCTTGCACTCCAGCACACAACCTGGCCAGAAACAGGTTCTTCGACCTTCAGGGCTGCAACGTCCGTGCAGCTTGAGCACGCCCAGAAGGACGCGTCCAGAAAGAAGGCGTTCTTCTGGGACCCCCCTCCTCCAAGCAGCCTCGAAACTGAGCACAACACACTGCGGCTCGGCGGCTTCCTTCTCAGATAGACGTACCGTCACGCTGTGTACACTCTCGCAGCTCCGTCGCCCACTTGCAGCAGCTGCTGCTACCAAAGCAAAAGGCTCCACAAGTAACAGCCACTGCTGGGCTGCACTTTCGCCTTGCCTCACGTGAAGCAGCAGAAACTGTCCGCTGCACTCGGTAGTATTTCCAGTCTCTGCCGCATCTACCACTGGTCGCCTCTGCATCTCCAAGCACGAAGCTGGGCACGACTCTTTCCAGGGAAAGCTGGAAGAGAAATGGGTAGCAGCACCAGTAGCTGCAAGTTGAACTTTCTGTTTCCAGCTGCTAACGTGAATCCGCAAAGAAGCGAGTGACAGCCACGCTTCCTCTGGCAGCCTGTGCGATGCGCACAGCAGCTCGGTGCCCTGCCGTCATTCTTATGCTCTTCGTACCACGATGTCGCGCTTTCCTTTCTGCCGGAGTCGAGCCGTCGTCTCACTGGTCGCACAGAGCACTGCGCCGGCAGCCAAACGCTCCAGCCGACTGCTTCTGCCGTAACACGCCTGGCCTATGCACTTTCCCTCGCAGCGACGTACACCAGCACATGGGGTCTTTGCTGTCGTCCAAATGTAAAGGGTCTCAGCTGCGTCTGGCACAGAGAACAGCTTTAGGTCAAGAAGCTCAGCCGGAGTTTGCCCTGGACGCGTGGAAAGCTGTATTTTGCACCACCTTCCGGCGGCAGCCCTCTCTCTTTTACAGCCCGCACAGCGCCGTCAGATCGCGGTGCTCTCTGCACCTTCCTTCTCGGGTCCAAGTAGCACGGCGAACCTTACAGCCTTGCAGGGAGGGAAGACGCGGATAGGCGTCTCGCAAAGAAGAAGGTGCCAGGACGCAAAGATGTTCTGCCTTTCTCCTCCTCCTTGCCCGAATTGCGGTGCTGCGTGGAAAGTCTCGGCCAGCGAAAAGCTAATCCAGCAAGTGTTTCTCTCCTGACGCATTTCGCTGAGCGAGAGCTCCACGGACACTTTCGACGCTGGGAAAACGGCAAGACAACGACTGTACGTCGAGCTGAGGGAAATCCGTGCACAGCACACTGTGGCTGCGTTGCAGTGTTCACGCTGAAGAGCGGCAAAGCTCCAAGCCATCGCTGCGCTTCAGTTCTGTCCGGACCACAGAAGGCGAAGAACGAAGCAGCTGGGCACCGGGCTAATGTACTCAGTGGAGCGAATTTCAAATGTCCAGCCAAGAGCTGCTTCACAAGCAGATTCAGCTGAGAATGCTCTGCCTGCTTCACAAAGTAAGGCGCAGCCCTTGCACTCCAGCACACAACCTGGCCAGAAACAGGTTCTTCGACCTTCAGGGCTGCAACGTCCGTGCAGCTTGAGCACGCCCAGAAGGACGCGTCCAGAAAGAAGGCGTTCTTCTGGGACCCCCCTCCTCCAAGCAGCCTCGAAACTGAGCACAACACACTGCGGCTCGGCGGCTTCCTTCTCAGATAGACGTACCGTCACGCTGTGTACACTCTCGCAGCTCCGTCGCCCACTTGCAGCAGCTGCTGCTACCAAAGCAAAAGGCTCCACAAGTAACAGCCACTGCTGGGCTGCACTTTCGCCTTGCCTCACGTGAAGCAGCAGAAACTGTCCGCTGCACTCGGTAGTATTTCCAGTCTCTGCCGCATCTACCACTGGTCGCCTCTGCATCTCCAAGCACGAAGCTGGGCACGACTCTTTCCAGGGAAAGCTGGAAGAGAAATGGGTAGCAGCACCAGTAGCTGCAAGTTGAACTTTCTGTTTCCAGCTGCTAACGTGAATCCGCAAAGAAGCGAGTGACAGCCACGCTTCCTCTGGCAGCCTGTGCGATGCGCACAGCAGCTCGGTGCCCTGCCGTCATTCTTATGCTCTTCGTACCACGATGTCGCGCTTTCCTTTCTGCCGGAGTCGAGCCGTCGTCTCACTGGTCGCACAGAGCACTGCGCCGGCAGCCAAACGCTCCAGCCGACTGCTTCTGCCGTAACACGCCTGGCCTATGCACTTTCCCTCGCAGCGACGTACACCAGCACATGGGGTCTTTGCTGTCGTCCAAATGTAAAGGGTCTCAGCTGCGTCTGGCACAGAGAACAGCTTTAGGTCAAGAAGCTCAGCCGGAGTTTGCCCTGGACGCGTGGAAAGCTGTATTTTGCACCACCTTCCGGCGGCAGCCCTCTCTCTTTTACAGCCCGCACAGCGCCGTCAGATCGCGGTGCTCTCTGCACCTTCCTTCTCGGGTCCAAGTAGCACGGCGAAGCTTACAGCCTTGCAGGGAGGGAAGACGCGGATAGGCGTCTCGCAAAGAAGAAGGTGCCAGGACGCAAAGATGTTCTGCCTTTCTCCTCCTCCTTGCCCGAATTGCGGTGCTGCGTGGAAAGTCTCGGCCAGCGAAAAGCTAATCCAGCAAGTGTTTCTCTCCTGACGCATTTCGCTGAGCGAGAGCTCCACGGACACTTTCGACGCTGGGAAAACGGCAAGACAACGACTGTACGTCGAGCTGAGGGAAATCCGTGCACAGCACACTGTGGCTGCGTTGCAGTGTTCACGCTGAAGAGCGGCAAAGCTCCAAGCCATCGCTGCGCTTCAGTTCTGTCCGGACCACAGAAGGCGAAGAACGAAGCAGCTGGGCACCGGGCTAATGTACTCAGTGGAGCGAATTTCAAATGTCCAGCCAAGAGCTGCTTCACAAGCAGATTCAGCTGAGAATGCTCTGCCTGCTTCACAAAGTAAGGCGCAGCCCTTGCACTCCAGCACACAACCTGGCCAGAAACAGGTTCTTCGACCTTCAGGGCTGCAACGTCCGTGCAGCTTGAGCACGCCCAGAAGGACGCGTCCAGAAAGAAGGCGTTCTTCTGGGACCCCCCTCCTCCAAGCAGCCTCGAAACTGAGCACAACACACTGCGGCTCGGCGGCTTCCTTCTCAGATAGACGTACCGTCACGCTGTGTACACTCTCGCAGCTCCGTCGCCCACTTGCAGCAGCTGCTGCTACCAAAGCAAAAGGCTCCACAAGTAACAGCCACTGCTGGGCTGCACTTTCGCCTTGCCTCACGTGAAGCAGCAGAAACTGTCCGCTGCACTCGGTAGTATTTCCAGTCTCTGCCGCATCTACCACTGGTCGCCTCTGCATCTCCAAGCACGAAGCTGGGCACGACTCTTTCCAGGGAAAGCTGGAAGAGAAATGGGTAGCAGCACCAGTAGCTGCAAGTTGAACTTTCTGTTTCCAGCTGCTAACGTGAATCCGCAAAGAAGCGAGTGACAGCCACGCTTCCTCTGGCAGCCTGTGCGATGCGCACAGCAGCTCGGTGCCCTGCCGTCATTCTTATGCTCTTCGTACCACGATGTCGCGCTTTCCTTTCTGCCGGAGTCGAGCCGTCGTCTCACTGGTCGCACAGAGCACTGCGCCGGCAGCCAAACGCTCCAGCCGACTGCTTCTGCCGTAACACGCCTGGCCTATGCACTTTCCCTCGCAGCGACGTACACCAGCACATGGGGTCTTTGCTGTCGTCCAAATGTAAAGGGTCTCAGCTGCGTCTGGCACAGAGAACAGCTTTAGGTCAAGAAGCTCAGCCGGAGTTTGCCCTGGACGCGTGGAAAGCTGTATTTTGCACCACCTTCCGGCGGCAGCCCTCTCTCTTTTACAGCCCGCACAGCGCCGTCAGATCGCGGTGCTCTCTGCACCTTCCTTCTCGGGTCCAAGTAGCACGGCGAACCTTACAGCCTTGCAGGGAGGGAAGACGCGGATAGGCGTCTCGCAAAGAAGAAGGTGCCAGGACGCAAAGATGTTCTGCCTTTCTCCTCCTCCTTGCCCGAATTGCGGTGCTGCGTGGAAAGTCTCGGCCAGCGAAAAGCTAATCCAGCAAGTGTTTCTCTCCTGACGCATTTCGCTGAGCGAGAGCTCCACGGACACTTTCGACGCTGGGAAAACGGCAAGACAACGACTGTACGTCGAGCTGAGGGAAATCCGTGCACAGCACACTGTGGCTGCGTTGCAGTGTTCACGCTGAAGAGCGGCAAAGCTCCAAGCCATCGCTGCGCTTCAGTTCTGTCCGGACCACAGAAGGCGAAGAACGAAGCAGCTGGGCACCGGGCTAATGTACTCAGTGGAGCGAATTTCAAATGTCCAGCCAAGAGCTGCTTCACAAGCAGATTCAGCTGAGAATGCTCTGCCTGCTTCACAAAGTAAGGCGCAGCCCTTGCACTCCAGCACACAACCTGGCCAGAAACAGGTTCTTCGACCTTCAGGGCTGCAACGTCCGTGCAGCTTGAGCACGCCCAGAAGGACGCGTCCAGAAAGAAGGCGTTCTTCTGGGACCCCCCTCCTCCAAGCAGCCTCGAAACTGAGCACAACACACTGCGGCTCGGCGGCTTCCTTCTCAGATAGACGTACCGTCACGCTGTGTACACTCTCGCAGCTCCGTCGCCCACTTGCAGCAGCTGCTGCTACCAAAGCAAAAGGCTCCACAAGTAACAGCCACTGCTGGGCTGCACTTTCGCCTTGCCTCACGTGAAGCAGCAGAAACTGTCCGCTGCACTCGGTAGTATTTCCAGTCTCTGCCGCATCTACCACTGGTCGCCTCTGCATCTCCAAGCACGAAGCTGGGCACGACTCTTTCCAGGGAAAGCTGGAAGAGAAATGGGTAGCAGCACCAGTAGCTGCAAGTTGAACTTTCTGTTTCCAGCTGCTAACGTGAATCCGCAAAGAAGCGAGTGACAGCCACGCTTCCTCTGGCAGCCTGTGCGATGCGCACAGCAGCTCGGTGCCCTGCCGTCATTCTTATGCTCTTCGTACCACGATGTCGCGCTTTCCTTTCTGCCGGAGTCGAGCCGTCGTCTCACTGGTCGCACAGAGCACTGCGCCGGCAGCCAAACGCTCCAGCCGACTGCTTCTGCCGTAACACGCCTGGCCTATGCACTTTCCCTCGCAGCGACGTACACCAGCACATGGGGTCTTTGCTGTCGTCCAAATGTAAAGGGTCTCAGCTGCGTCTGGCACAGAGAACAGCTTTAGGTCAAGAAGCTCAGCCGGAGTTTGCCCTGGACGCGTGGAAAGCTGTATTTTGCACCACCTTCCGGCGGCAGCCCTCTCTCTTTTACAGCCCGCACAGCGCCGTCAGATCGCGGTGCTCTCTGCACCTTCCTTCTCGGGTCCAAGTAGCACGGCGAACCTTACAGCCTTGCAGGGAGGGAAGACGCGGATAGGCGTCTCGCAACGAAGAAGGTGCCAGGACGCAAAGATGTTCTGCCTTTCTCCTCCTCCTTGCCCGAATTGCGGTGCTGCGTGGAAAGTCTCGGCCAGCGAAAAGCTAATCCAGCAAGTGTTTCTCTCCTGACGCATTTCGCTGAGCGAGAGCTCCACGGACACTTTCGACACTGGGAAAACGGCAAGACAACGACTGTACGTCGAGCTGAGGGAAATCCGTGCACAGCACACTGTGGCTGCGTTGCAGTGTTCACGCTGAAGAGCGGCAAAGCTCCAAGCCATCGCTGCGCTTCAGTTCTGTCCGGACCACAGAAGGCGAAGAACGAAGCAGCTGGGCACCGGGCTAATGTACTCAGTGGAGCGAATTTCAAATGTCCAGCCAAGAGCTGCTTCACAAGCAGATTCAGCTGAGAATGCTCTGCCTGCTTCACAAAGTAAGGCGCAGCCCTTGCACTCCAGCACACAACCTGGCCAGAAACAGGTTCTTCGACCTTCAGGGCTGCAACGTCCGTGCAGCTTGAGCACGCCCAGAAGGACGCGTCCAGAAAGAAGGCGTTCTTCTGGGACCCCCCTCCTCCAAGCAGCCTCGAAACTGAGCACAACACACTGCGGCTCGGCGGCTTCCTTCTCAGATAGACGTACCGTCACGCTGTGTACACTCTCGCAGCTCCGTCGCCCACTTGCAGCAGCTGCTGCTACCAAAGCAAAAGGCTCCACAAGTAACAGCCACTGCTGGGCTGCACTTTCGCCTTGCCTCACGTGAAGCAGCAGAAACTGTCCGCTGCACTCGGTAGTATTTCCAGTCTCTGCCGCATCTACCACTGGTCGCCTCTGCATCTCCAAGCACGAAGCTGGGCACGACTCTTTCCAGGGAAAGCTGGAAGAGAAATGGGTAGCAGCACCAGTAGCTGCAAGTTGAACTTTCTGTTTCCAGCTGCTAACGTGAATCCGCAAAGAAGCGAGTGACAGCCACGCTTCCTCTGGCAGCCTGTGCGATGCGCACAGCAGCTCGGTGCCCTGCCGTCATTCTTATGCTCTTCGTACCACGATGTCGCGCTTTCCTTTCTGCCGGAGTCGAGCCGTCGTCTCACTGGTCGCACAGAGCACTGCGCCGGCAGCCAAACGCTCCAGCCGACTGCTTCTGCCGTAACACGCCTGGCCTATGCACTTTCCCTCGCAGCGACGTACACCAGCACATGGGGTCTTTGCTGTCGTCCAAATGTAAAGGGTCTCAGCTGCGTCTGGCACAGAGAACAGCTTTAGGTCAAGAAGCTCAGCCGGAGTTTGCCCTGGACGCGTGGAAAGCTGTATTTTGCACCACCTTCCGGCGGCAGCCCTCTCTCTTTTACAGCCCGCACAGCGCCGTCAGATCGCGGTGCTCTCTGCACCTTCCTTCTCGGGTCCAAGTAGCACGGCGAACCTTACAGCCTTGCAGGGAGGGAAGACGCGGATAGGCGTCTCGCAAAGAAGAAGGTGCCAGGACGCAAAGATGTTCTGCCTTTCTCCTCCTCCTTGCCCGAATTGCGGTGCTGCGTGGAAAGTCTCGGCCAGCGAAAAGCTAATCCAGCAAGTGTTTCTCTCCTGACGCATTTCGCTGAGCGAGAGCTCCACGGACACTTTCGACGCTGGGAAAACGGCAAGACAACGACTGTACGTCGAGCTGAGGGAAATCCGTGCACAGCACACTGTGGCTGCGTTGCAGTGTTCACACTGAAGAGCGGCAAAGCTCCAAGCCATCGCTGCGCTTCAGTTCTGTCCGGACCACAGAAGGCGAAGAACGAAGCAGCTGGGCACCGGGCTAATGTACTCAGTGGAGCGAATTTCAAATGTCCAGCCAAGAGCTGCTTCACAAGCAGATTCAGCTGAGAATGCTCTGCCTGCTTCACAAAGTAAGGCGCGGCCCTTGCACTCCAGCACACAACCTGGCCAGAAACAGGTTCTTCGACCTTCAGGGCTGCAACGTCCGTGCAGCTTGAGCACGCCCAGAAGGACGCGTCCAGAAAGAAGGCGTTCTTCTGGGACCCCCCTCCTCCAAGCAGCCTCGAAACTGAGCACAACACACTGCGGCTCGGCGGCTTCCTTCTCAGATAGACGTACCGTCACGCTATGTACACTCTCGCAGCTCCGTCGCCCACTTGCAGCAGCTGCTGCTACCAAAGCAAAAGGCTCCACAAGTAACAGCCACTGCTGGGCTGCACTTTCGCCTTGCCTCACGTGAAGCAGCAGAAACTGTCCGCTGCACTCGGTAGTATTTCCAGTCTCTGCCGCATCTACCACTGGTCGCCTCTGCATCTCCAAGCACGAAGCTGGGCACGACTCTTTCCAGGGAAAGCTGGAAGAGAAATGGGTAGCAGCACCAGTAGCTGCAAGTTGAACTTTCTGTTTCCAGCTGCTAACGTGAATCCGCAAAGAAGCGAGTGACAGCCACGCTTCCTCTGGCAGCCTGTGCGATGCGCACAGCAGCTCGGTGCCCTGCCGTCATTCTTATGCTCTTCGTACCACGATGTCGCGCTTTCCTTTCTGCCGGAGTCGAGCCGTCGTCTCACTGGTCGCACAGAGCACTGCGCCGGCAGCCAAACGCTCCAGCCGACTGCTTCTGCCGTAACACGCCTGGCCTATGCACTTTCCCTCGCAGCGACGTACACCAGCACATGGGGTCTTTGCTGTCGTCCAAATGTAAAGGGTCTCAGCTGCGTCTGGCACAGAGAACAGCTTTAGGTCAAGAAGCTCAGCCGGAGTTTGCCCTGGACGCGTGGAAAGCTGTATTTTGCACCACCTTCCGGCGGCAGCCCTCTCTCTTTTTACAGCCCGCACAGCGCCGTCAGATCGCGGTGCTCTCTGCACCTTCCTTCTCGGGTCCAAGTAGCACGGCGAACCTTACAGCCTTGCAGGGAGGGGAAGACGCGGATAGGCGTCTCGCAAAGAAGAAGGTGCCAGGACGCAAAGATGTTCTGCCTTTCTCCTCCTCCTTGCCCGAATTGCGGTGCTGCGTGGAAAGTCTCGGCCAGCGAAAAGCTAATCCAGCAAGTGTTTCTCTCCTGACGCATTTCGCTGAGCGAGAGCTCCACGGACACTTCGACGCTGGGAAAACGGCAAGACAACGACTGTACGTCGAGCTGAGGGAAATCCGTGCACAGCACACTGTGGCTGCGTTGCAGTGTTCACGCTGAAGAGCGGCAAAGCTCCAAGCCATCGCTGCGCTTCAGTTCTGTCCGGACCACAGAAGGCGAAGAACGAAGCAGCTGGGCACCGGGCTAATGTACTCAGTGGAGCGAATTTCAAATGTCCAGCCAAGAGCTGCTTCACAAGCAGATTCAGCTGAGAATGCTCTGCCTGCTTCACAAAGTAAGGCGCAGCCCTTGCACTCCAGCACACAACCTGGCCAGAAACAGGTTCTTCGACCTTCAGGGCTGCAACGTCCGTGCAGCTTGAGCACGCCCAGAAGGACGCGTCCAGAAAGAAGGCGTTCTTCTGGGACCCCCCTCCTCCAAGCAGCCTCGAAACTGAGCACAACACACTGCGGCTCGGCGGCTTCCTTCTCAGATAGACGTACCGTCACGCTGTGTACACTCTCGCAGCTCCGTCGCCCACTTGCAGCAGCTGCTGCTACCAAAGCAAAAGGCTCCACAAGTAACAGCCACTGCTGGGCTGCACTTTCGCCTTGCCTCACGTGAAGCAGCAGAAACTGTCCGCTGCACTCGGTAGTATTTCCAGTCTCTGCCGCATCTACCACTGGTCGCCTCTGCATCTCCAAGCACGAAGCTGGGCACGACTCTTTCCAGGGAAAGCTGGAAGAGAAATGGGTAGCAGCACCAGTAGCTGCAAGTTGAACTTTCTGTTTCCAGCTGCTAACGTGAATCCGCAAAGAAGCGAGTGACAGCCACGCTTCCTCTGGCAGCCTGTGCGATGCGCACAGCAGCTCGGTGCCCTGCCGTCATTCTTATGCTCTTCGTACCACGATGTCGCGCTTTCCTTTCTGCCGGAGTCGAGCCGTCGTCTCACTGGTCGCACAGAGCACTGCGCCGGCAGCCAAACGCTCCAGCCGACTGCTTCTGCCGTAACACGCCTGGCCTATGCACTTTCCCTCGCAGCGACGTACACCAGCACATGGGGTCTTTGCTGTCGTCCAAATGTAAAGGGTCTCAGCTGCGTCTGGCACAGAGAACAGCTTTAGGTCAAGAAGCTCAGCCGGAGTTTGCCCTGGACGCGTGGAAAGCTGTATTTTGCACCACCTTCCGGCGGCAGCCCTCTCTCTTTTACAGCCCGCACAGCGCCGTCAGATCGCGGTGCTCTCTGCACCTTCCTTCTCGGGTCCAAGTAGCACGGCGAACCTTACAGCCTTGCAGGGAGGGAAGACGCGGATAGGCGTCTCGCAAAGAAGAAGGTGCCAGGACGCAAAGATGTTCTGCCTTTCTCCTCCTCCTTGCCCGAATTGCGGTGCTGCGTGGAAAGTCTCGGCCAGCGAAAAGCTAATCCAGCAAGTGTTTCTCTCCTGACGCATTTCGCTGAGCGAGAGCTCCACGGACACTTTCGACGCTGGGAAAACGGCAAGACAACGACTGTACGTCGAGCTGAGGGAAATCCGTGCACAGCACACTGTGGCTGCGTTGCAGTGTTCACGCTGAAGAGCGGCAAAGCTCCAAGCCATCGCTGCGCTTCAGTTCTGTCCGGACCACAGAAGGCGAAGAACGAAGCAGCTGGGCACCGGGCTAATGTACTCAGTGGAGCGAATTTCAAATGTCCAGCCAAGAGCTGCTTCACAAGCAGATTCAGCTGAGAATGCTCTGCCTGCTTCACAAAGTAAGGCGCGGCCCTTGCACTCCAGCACACAACCTGGCCAGAAACAGGTTCTTCGACCTTCAGGGCTGCAACGTCCGTGCAGCTTGAGCACGCCCAGAAGGACGCGTCCAGAAAGAAGGCGTTCTTCTGGGACCCCCCTCCTCCAAGCAGCCTCGAAACTGAGCACAACACACTGCGGCTCGGCGGCTTCCTTCTCAGATAGACGTACCGTCACGCTGTGTACACTCTCGCAGCTCCGTCGCCCACTTGCAGCAGCTGCTGCTACCAAAGCAAAAGGCTCCACAAGTAACAGCCACTGCTGGGCTGCACTTTCGCCTTGCCTCACGTGAAGCAGCAGAAACTGTCCGCTGCACTCGGTAGTATTTCCAGTCTCTGCCGCATCTACCACTGGTCGCCTCTGCATCTCCAAGCACGAAGCTGGGCACGACTCTTTCCAGGGAAAGCTGGAAGAGAAATGGGTAGCAGCACCAGTAGCTGCAAGTTGAACTTTCTGTTTCCAGCTGCTAACGTGAATCCGCAAAGAAGCGAGTGACAGCCACGCTTCCTCTGGCAGCCTGTGCGATGCGCACAGCAGCTCGGTGCCCTGCCGTCATTCTTATGCTCTTCGTACCACGATGTCGCGCTTTCCTTTCTGCCGGAGTCGAGCCGTCGTCTCACTGGTCGCACAGAGCACTGCGCCGGCAGCCAAACGCTCCAGCCGACTGCTTCTGCCGTAACACGCCTGGCCTATGCACTTTCCCTCGCAGCGACGTACACCAGCACATGGGGTCTTTGCTGTCGTCCAAATGTAAAGGGTCTCAGCTGCGTCTGGCACAGAGAACAGCTTTAGGTCAAGAAGCTCAGCCGGAGTTTGCCCTGGACGCGTGGAAAGCTGTATTTTGCACCACCTTCCGGCGGCAGCCCTCTCTCTTTTACAGCCCGCACAGCGCCGTCAGATCGCGGTGCTCTCTGCACCTTCCTTCTCGGGTCCAAGTAGCACGGCGAACCTTACAGCCTTGCAGGGAGGGAAGACGCGGATAGGCGTCTCGCAAAGAAGAAGGTGCCAGGACGCAAAGATGTTCTGCCTTTCTCCTCCTCCTTGCCCGAATTGCGGTGCTGCGTGGAAAGTCTCGGCCAGCGAAAAGCTAATCCAGCAAGTGTTTCTCTCCTGACGCATTTCGCTGAGCGAGAGCTCCACGGACACTTTCGACGCTGGGAAAACGGCAAGACAACGACTGTACGTCGAGCTGAGGGAAATCCGTGCACAGCACACTGTGGCTGCGTTGCAGTGTTCACGCTGAAGAGCGGCAAAGCTCCAAGCCATCGCTGCGCTTCAGTTCTGTCCGGACCACAGAAGGCGAAGAACGAAGCAGCTGGGCACCGGGCTAATGTACTCAGTGGAGCGAATTTCAAATGTCCAGCCAAGAGCTGCTTCACAAGCAGATTCAGCTGAGAATGCTCTGCCTGCTTCACAAAGTAAGGCGCGGCCCTTGCACTCCAGCACACAACCTGGCCAGAAACAGGTTCTTCGACCTTCAGGGCTGCAACGTCCGTGCAGCTTGAGCACGCCCAGAAGGACGCGTCCAGAAAGAAGGCGTTCTTCTGGGACCCCCCTCCTCCAAGCAGCCTCGAAACTGAGCACAACACACTGCGGCTCGGCGGCTTCCTTCTCAGATAGACGTACCGTCACGCTGTGTACACTCTCGCAGCTCCGTCGCCCACTTGCAGCAGCTGCTGCTACCAAAGCAAAAGGCTCCACAAGTAACAGCCACTGCTGGGCTGCACTTTCGCCTTGCCTCACGTGAAGCAGCAGAAACTGTCCGCTGCACTCGGTAGTATTTCCAGTCTCTGCCGCATCTACCACTGGTCGCCTCTGCATCTCCAAGCACGAAGCTGGGCACGACTCTTTCCAGGGAAAGCTGGAAGAGAAATGGGTAGCAGCACCAGTAGCTGCAAGTTGAACTTTCTGTTTCCAGCTGCTAACGTGAATCCGCAAAGAAGCGAGTGACAGCCACGCTTCCTCTGGCAGCCTGTGCGATGCGCACAGCAGCTCGGTGCCCTGCCGTCATTCTTATGCTCTTCGTACCACGATGTCGCGCTTTCCTTTCTGCCGGAGTCGAGCCGTCGTCTCACTGGTCGCACAGAGCACTGCGCCGGCAGCCAAACGCTCCAGCCGACTGCTTCTGCCGTAACACGCCTGGCCTATGCACTTTCCCTCGCAGCGACGTACACCAGCACATGGGGTCTTTGCTGTCGTCCAAATGTAAAGGGTCTCAGCTGCGTCTGGCACAGAGAACAGCTTTAGGTCAAGAAGCTCAGCCGGAGTTTGCCCTGGACGCGTGGAAAGCTGTATTTTGCACCACCTTCCGGTGGCAGCCCTCTCTCTTTTACAGCCCGCACAGCGCCGTCAGATCGCGGTGCTCTCTGCACCTTCCTTCTCGGGTCCAAGTAGCACGGCGAACCTTACAGCCTTGCAGGGAGGGAAGACGCGGATAGGCGTCTCGCAAAGAAGAAGGTGCCAGGACGCAAAGATGTTCTGCCTTTCTCCTCCTCCTTGCCCGAATTGCGGTGCTGCGTGGAAAGTCTCGGCCAGCGAAAAGCTAATCCAGCAAGTGTTTCTCTCCTGACGCATTTCGCTGAGCGAGAGCTCCACGGACACTTTCGACGCTGGGAAAACGGCAAGACAACGACTGTACGTCGAGCTGAGGGAAATCCGTGCACAGCACACTGTGGCTGCGTTGCAGTGTTCACGCTGAAGAGCGGCAAAGCTCCAAGCCATCGCTGCGCTTCAGTTCTGTCCGGACCACAGAAGGCGAAGAACGAAGCAGCTGGGCACCGGGCTAATGTACTCAGTGGAGCGAATTTCAAATGTCCAGCCAAGAGCTGCTTCACAAGCAGATTCAGCTGAGAATGCTCTGCCTGCTTCACAAAGTAAGGCGCAGCCCTTGCACTCCAGCACACAACCTGGCCAGAAACAGGTTCTTCGACCTTCAGGGCTGCAACGTCCGTGCAGCTTGAGCACGCCCAGAAGGACGCGTCCAGAAAGAAGGCGTTCTTCTGGGACCCCCCTCCTCCAAGCAGCCTCGAAACTGAGCACAACACACTGCGGCTCGGCGGCTTCCTTCTCAGATAGACGTACCGTCACGCTGTGTACACTCTCGCAGCTCCGTCGCCCACTTGCAGCAGCTGCTGCTACCAAAGCAAAAGGCTCCACAAGTAACAGCCACTGCTGGGCTGCACTTTCGCCTTGCCTCACGTGAAGCAGCAGAAACTGTCCGCTGCACTCGGTAGTATTTCCAGTCTCTGCCGCATCTACCACTGGTCGCCTCTGCATCTCCAAGCACGAAGCTGGGCACGACTCTTTCCAGGGAAAGCTGGAAGAGAAATGGGTAGCAGCACCAGTAGCTGCAAGTTGAACTTTCTGTTTCCAGCTGCTAACGTGAATCCGCAAAGAAGCGAGTGACAGCCACGCTTCCTCTGGCAGCCTGTGCGATGCGCACAGCAGCTCGGTGCCCTGCCGTCATTCTTATGCTCTTCGTACCACGATGTCGCGCTTTCCTTTCTGCCGGAGTCGAGCCGTCGTCTCACTGGTCGCACAGAGCACTGCGCCGGCAGCCAAACGCTCCAGCCGACTGCTTCTGCCGTAACACGCCTGGCCTATGCACTTTCCCTCGCAGCGACGTACACCAGCACATGGGGTCTTTGCTGTCGTCCAAATGTAAAGGGTCTCAGCTGCGTCTGGCACAGAGAACAGCTTTAGGTCAAGAAGCTCAGCCGGAGTTTGCCCTGGACGCGTGGAAAGCTGTATTTTGCACCACCTTCCGGCGGCAGCCCTCTCTCTTTTACAGCCCGCACAGCGCCGTCAGATCGCGGTGCTCTCTGCACCTTCCTTCTCGGGTCCAAGTAGCACGGCGAACCTTACAGCCTTGCAGGGAGGGAAGACGCGGATAGGCGTCTCGCAAAGAAGAAGGTGCCAGGACGCAAAGATGTTCTGCCTTTCTCCTCCTCCTTGCCCGAATTGCGGTGCTGCGTGGAAAGTCTCGGCCAGCGAAAAGCTAATCCAGCAAGTGTTTCTCTCCTGACGCATTTCGCTGAGCGAGAGCTCCACGGACACTTTCGACGCTGGGAAAACGGCAAGACAACGACTGTACGTCGAGCTGAGGGAAATCCGTGCACAGCACACTGTGGCTGCGTTGCAGTGTTCACGCTGAAGAGCGGCAAAGCTCCAAGCCATCGCTGCGCTTCAGTTCTGTCCGGACCACAGAAGGCGAAGAACGAAGCAGCTGGGCACCGGGCTAATGTACTCAGTGGAGCGAATTTCAAATGTCCAGCCAAGAGCTGCTTCACAAGCAGATTCAGCTGAGAATGCTCTGCCTGCTTCACAAAGTAAGGCGCGGCCCTTGCACTCCAGCACACAACCTGGCCAGAAACAGGTTCTTCGACCTTCAGGGCTGCAACGTCCGTGCAGCTTGAGCACGCCCAGAAGGACGCGTCCAGAAAGAAGGCGTTCTTCTGGGACCCCCCTCCTCCAAGCAGCCTCGAAACTGAGCACAACACACTGCGGCTCGGCGGCTTCCTTCTCAGATAGACGTACCGTCACGCTGTGTACACTCTCGCAGCTCCGTCGCCCACTTGCAGCAGCTGCTGCTACCAAAGCAAAAGGCTCCACAAGTAACAGCCACTGCTGGGCTGCACTTTCGCCTTGCCTCACGTGAAGCAGCAGAAACTGTCCGCTGCACTCGGTAGTATTTCCAGTCTCTGCCGCATCTACCACTGGTCGCCTCTGCATCTCCAAGCACGAAGCTGGGCACGACTCTTTCCAGGGAAAGCTGGAAGAGAAATGGGTAGCAGCACCAGTAGCTGCAAGTTGAACTTTCTGTTTCCAGCTGCTAACGTGAATCCGCAAAGAAGCGAGTGACAGCCACGCTTCCTCTGGCAGCCTGTGCGATGCGCACAGCAGCTCGGTGCCCTGCCGTCATTCTTATGCTCTTCGTACCACGATGTCGCGCTTTCCTTTCTGCCGGAGTCGAGCCGTCGTCTCACTGGTCGCACAGAGCACTGCGCCGGCAGCCAAACGCTCCAGCCGACTGCTTCTGCCGTAACACGCCTGGCCTATGCACTTTCCCTCGCAGCGACGTACACCAGCACATGGGGTCTTTGCTGTCGTCCAAATGTAAAGGGTCTCAGCTGCGTCTGGCACAGAGAACAGCTTTAGGTCAAGAAGCTCAGCCGGAGTTTGCCCTGGACGCGTGGAAAGCTGTATTTTGCACCACCTTCCGGCGGCAGCCCTCTCTCTTTTACAGCCCGCACAGCGCCGTCAGATCGCGGTGCTCTCTGCACCTTCCTTCTCGGGTCCAAGTAGCACGGCGAACCTTACAGCCTTGCAGGGAGGGAAGACGCGGATAGGCGTCTCGCAAAGAAGAAGGTGCCAGGACGCAAAGATGTTCTGCCTTTCTCCTCCTCCTTGCCCGAATTGCGGTGCTGCGTGGAAAGTCTCGGCCAGCGAAAAGCTAATCCAGCAAGTGTTTCTCTCCTGACGCATTTCGCTGAGCGAGAGCTCCACGGACACTTTCGACGCTGGGAAAACGGCAAGACAACGACTGTACGTCGAGCTGAGGGAAATCCGTGCACAGCACACTGTGGCTGCGTTGCAGTGTTCACGCTGAAGAGCGGCAAAGCTCCAAGCCATCGCTGCGCTTCAGTTCTGTCCGGACCACAGAAGGCGAAGAACGAAGCAGCTGGGCACCGGGCTAATGTACTCAGTGGAGCGAATTTCAAATGTCCAGCCAAGAGCTGCTTCACAAGCAGATTCAGCTGAGAATGCTCTGCCTGCTTCACAAAGTAAGGCGCAGCCCTTGCACTCCAGCACACAACCTGGCCAGAAACAGGTTCTTCGACCTTCAGGGCTGCAACGTCCGTGCAGCTTGAGCACGCCCAGAAGGACGCGTCCAGAAAGAAGGCGTTCTTCTGGGACCCCCCTCCTCCAAGCAGCCTCGAAACTGAGCACAACACACTGCGGCTCGGCGGCTTCCTTCTCAGATAGACGTACCGTCACGCTGTGTACACTCTCGCAGCTCCGTCGCCCACTTGCAGCAGCTGCTGCTACCAAAGCAAAAGGCTCCACAAGTAACAGCCACTGCTGGGCTGCACTTTCGCCTTGCCTCACGTGAAGCAGCAGAAACTGTCCGCTGCACTCGGTAGTATTTCCAGTCTCTGCCGCATCTACCACTGGTCGCCTCTGCATCTCCAAGCACGAAGCTGGGCACGACTCTTTCCAGGGAAAGCTGGAAGAGAAATGGGTAGCAGCACCAGTAGCTGCAAGTTGAACTTTCTGTTTCCAGCTGCTAACGTGAATCCGCAAAGAAGCGAGTGACAGCCACGCTTCCTCTGGCAGCCTGTGCGATGCGCACAGCAGCTCGGTGCCCTGCCGTCATTCTTATGCTCTTCGTACCACGATGTCGCGCTTTCCTTTCTGCCGGAGTCGAGCCGTCGTCTCACTGGTCGCACAGAGCACTGCGCCGGCAGCCAAACGCTCCAGCCGACTGCTTCTGCCGTAACACGCCTGGCCTATGCACTTTCCCTCGCAGCGACGTACACCAGCACATGGGGTCTTTGCTGTCG
Organism: Aphelocoma coerulescens; assembly: GCF_041296385.1. Lineage (NCBI taxonomy): Eukaryota > Metazoa > Chordata > Aves > Passeriformes > Corvidae > Aphelocoma > Aphelocoma coerulescens. The sequence continues at coordinate 43,510 of NW_027183663.1, read as the reverse complement.
TCCAAATGTAAAGGGTCTCAGCTGCGTCTGGCACAGAGAACAGCTTTAGGTCAAGAAGCTCAGCCGGAGTTTGCCCTGGACGCGTGGAAAGCTGTATTTTGCACCACCTTCCGGCGGCAGCCCTCTCTCTTTTACAGCCCGCACAGCGCCGTCAGATCGCGGTGCTCTCTGCACCTTCCTTCTCGGGTCCAAGTAGCACGGCGAACCTTACAGCCTTGCAGGGAGGGAAGACGCGGATAGGCGTCTCGCAAAGAAGAAGGTGCCAGGACGCAAAGATGTTCTGCCTTTCTCCTCCTCCTTGCCCGAATTGCGGTGCTGCGTGGAAAGTCTCGGCCAGCGAAAAGCTAATCCAGCAAGTGTTTCTCTCCTGACGCATTTCGCTGAGCGAGAGCTCCACGGACACTTTCGACGCTGGGAAAACGGCAAGACAACGACTGTACGTCGAGCTGAGGGAAATCCGTGCACAGCACACTGTGGCTGCGTTGCAGTGTTCACGCTGAAGAGCGGCAAAGCTCCAAGCCATCGCTGCGCTTCAGTTCTGTCCGGACCACAGAAGGCGAAGAACGAAGCAGCTGGGCACCGGGCTAATGTACTCAGTGGAGCGAATTTCAAATGTCCAGCCAAGAGCTGCTTCACAAGCAGATTCAGCTGAGAATGCTCTGCCTGCTTCACAAAGTAAGGCGCGGCCCTTGCACTCCAGCACACAACCTGGCCAGAAACAGGTTCTTCGACCTTCAGGGCTGCAACGTCCGTGCAGCTTGAGCACGCCCAGAAGGACGCGTCCAGAAAGAAGGCGTTCTTCTGGGACCCCCCTCCTCCAAGCAGCCTCGAAACTGAGCACAACACACTGCGGCTCGGCGGCTTCCTTCTCAGATAGACGTACCGTCACGCTGTGTACACTCTCGCAGCTCCGTCGCCCACTTGCAGCAGCTGCTGCTACCAAAGCAAAAGGCTCCACAAGTAACAGCCACTGCTGGGCTGCACTTTCGCCTTGCCTCACGTGAAGCAGCAGAAACTGTCCGCTGCACTCGGTAGTATTTCCAGTCTCTGCCGCATCTACCACTGGTCGCCTCTGCATCTCCAAGCACGAAGCTGGGCACGACTCTTTCCAGGGAAAGCTGGAAGAGAAATGGGTAGCAGCACCAGTAGCTGCAAGTTGAACTTTCTGTTTCCAGCTGCTAACGTGAATCCGCAAAGAAGCGAGTGACAGCCACGCTTCCTCTGGCAGCCTGTGCGATGCGCACAGCAGCTCGGTGCCCTGCCGTCATTCTTATGCTCTTCGTACCACGATGTCGCGCTTTCCTTTCTGCCGGAGTCGAGCCGTCGTCTCACTGGTCGCACAGAGCACTGCGCCGGCAGCCAAACGCTCCAGCCGACTGCTTCTGCCGTAACACGCCTGGCCTATGCACTTTCCCTCGCAGCGACGTACACCAGCACATGGGGTCTTTGCTGTCGTCCAAATGTAAAGGGTCTCAGCTGCGTCTGGCACAGAGAACAGCTTTAGGTCAAGAAGCTCAGCCGGAGTTTGCCCTGGACGCGTGGAAAGCTGTATTTTGCACCACCTTCCGGCGGCAGCCCTCTCTCTTTTACAGCCCGCACAGCGCCGTCAGATCGCGGTGCTCTCTGCACCTTCCTTCTCGGGTCCAAGTAGCACGGCGAACCTTACAGCCTTGCAGGGAGGGAAGACGCGGATAGGCGTCTCGCAAAGAAGAAGGTGCCAGGACGCAAAGATGTTCTGCCTTTCTCCTCCTCCTTGCCCGAATTGCGGTGCTGCGTGGAAAGTCTCGGCCAGCGAAAAGCTAATCCAGCAAGTGTTTCTCTCCTGACGCATTTCGCTGAGCGAGAGCTCCACGGACACTTTCGACGCTGGGAAAACGGCAAGACAACGACTGTACGTCGAGCTGAGGGAAATCCGTGCACAGCACACTGTGGCTGCGTTGCAGTGTTCACGCTGAAGAGCGGCAAAGCTCCAAGCCATCGCTGCGCTTCAGTTCTGTCCGGACCACAGAAGGCGAAGAACGAAGCAGCTGGGCACCGGGCTAATGTACTCAGTGGAGCGAATTTCAAATGTCCAGCCAAGAGCTGCTTCACAAGCAGATTCAGCTGAGAATGCTCTGCCTGCTTCACAAAGTAAGGCGCGGCCCTTGCACTCCAGCACACAACCTGGCCAGAAACAGGTTCTTCGACCTTCAGGGCTGCAACGTCCGTGCAGCTTGAGCACGCCCAGAAGGACGCGTCCAGAAAGAAGGCGTTCTTCTGGGACCCCCCTCCTCCAAGCAGCCTCGAAACTGAGCACAACACACTGCGGCTCGGCGGCTTCCTTCTCAGATAGACGTACCGTCACGCTGTGTACACTCTCGCAGCTCCGTCGCCCACTTGCAGCAGCTGCTGCTACCAAAGCAAAAGGCTCCACAAGTAACAGCCACTGCTGGGCTGCACTTTCGCCTTGCCTCACGTGAAGCAGCAGAAACTGTCCGCTGCACTCGGTAGTATTTCCAGTCTCTGCCGCATCTACCACTGGTCGCCTCTGCATCTCCAAGCACGAAGCTGGGCACGACTCTTTCCAGGGAAAGCTGGAAGAGAAATGGGTAGCAGCACCAGTAGCTGCAAGTTGAACTTTCTGTTTCCAGCTGCTAACGTGAATCCGCAAAGAAGCGAGTGACAGCCACGCTTCCTCTGGCAGCCTGTGCGATGCGCACAGCAGCTCGGTGCCCTGCCGTCATTCTTATGCTCTTCGTACCACGATGTCGCGCTTTCCTTTCTGCCGGAGTCGAGCCGTCGTCTCACTGGTCGCACAGAGCACTGCGCCGGCAGCCAAACGCTCCAGCCGACTGCTTCTGCCGTAACACGCCTGGCCTATGCACTTTCCCTCGCAGCGACGTACACCAGCACATGGGGTCTTTGCTGTCGTCCAAATGTAAAGGGTCTCAGCTGCGTCTGGCACAGAGAACAGCTTTAGGTCAAGAAGCTCAGCCGGAGTTTGCCCTGGACGCGTGGAAAGCTGTATTTTGCACCACCTTCCGGCGGCAGCCCTCTCTCTTTTACAGCCCGCACAGCGCCGTCAGATCGCGGTGCTCTCTGCACCTTCCTTCTCGGGTCCAAGTAGCACGGCGAACCTTACAGCCTTGCAGGGAGGGAAGACGCGGATAGGCGTCTCGCAAAGAAGAAGGTGCCAGGACGCAAAGATGTTCTGCCTTTCTCCTCCTCCTTGCCCGAATTGCGGTGCTGCGTGGAAAGTCTCGGCCAGCGAAAAGCTAATCCAGCAAGTGTTTCTCTCCTGACGCATTTCGCTGAGCGAGAGCTCCACGGACACTTTCGACGCTGGGAAAACGGCAAGACAACGACTGTACGTCGAGCTGAGGGAAATCCGTGCACAGCACACTGTGGCTGCGTTGCAGTGTTCACGCTGAAGAGCGGCAAAGCTCCAAGCCATCGCTGCGCTTCAGTTCTGTCCGGACCACAGAAGGCGAAGAACGAAGCAGCTGGGCACCGGGCTAATGTACTCAGTGGAGCGAATTTCAAATGTCCAGCCAAGAGCTGCTTCACAAGCAGATTCAGCTGAGAATGCTCTGCCTGCTTCACAAAGTAAGGCGCGGCCCTTGCACTCCAGCACACAACCTGGCCAGAAACAGGTTCTTCGACCTTCAGGGCTGCAACGTCCGTGCAGCTTGAGCACGCCCAGAAGGACGCGTCCAGAAAGAAGGCGTTCTTCTGGGACCCCCCTCCTCCAAGCAGCCTCGAAACTGAGCACAACACACTGCGGCTCGGCGGCTTCCTTCTCAGATAGACGTACCGTCACGCTGTGTACACTCTCGCAGCTCCGTCGCCCACTTGCAGCAGCTGCTGCTACCAAAGCAAAAGGCTCCACAAGTAACAGCCACTGCTGGGCTGCACTTTCGCCTTGCCTCACGTGAAGCAGCAGAAACTGTCCGCTGCACTCGGTAGTATTTCCAGTCTCTGCCGCATCTACCACTGGTCGCCTCTGCATCTCCAAGCACGAAGCTGGGCACGACTCTTTCCAGGGAAAGCTGGAAGAGAAATGGGTAGCAGCACCAGTAGCTGCAAGTTGAACTTTCTGTTTCCAGCTGCTAACGTGAATCCGCAAAGAAGCGAGTGACAGCCACGCTTCCTCTGGCAGCCTGTGCGATGCGCACAGCAGCTCGGTGCCCTGCCGTCATTCTTATGCTCTTCGTACCACGATGTCGCGCTTTCCTTTCTGCCGGAGTCGAGCCGTCGTCTCACTGGTCGCACAGAGCACTGCGCCGGCAGCCAAACGCTCCAGCCGACTGCTTCTGCCGTAACACGCCTGGCCTATGCACTTTCCCTCGCAGCGACGTACACCAGCACATGGGGTCTTTGCTGTCGTCCAAATGTAAAGGGTCTCAGCTGCGTCTGGCACAGAGAACAGCTTTAGGTCAAGAAGCTCAGCCGGAGTTTGCCCTGGACGCGTGGAAAGCTGTATTTTGCACCACCTTCCGGCGGCAGCCCTCTCTCTTTTACAGCCCGCACAGCGCCGTCAGATCGCGGTGCTCTCTGCACCTTCCTTCTCGGGTCCAAGTAGCACGGCGAACCTTACAGCCTTGCAGGGAGGGAAGACGCGGATAGGCGTCTCGCAAAGAAGAAGGTGCCAGGACGCAAAGATGTTCTGCCTTTCTCCTCCTCCTTGCCCGAATTGCGGTGCTGCGTGGAAAGTCTCGGCCAGCGAAAAGCTAATCCAGCAAGTGTTTCTCTCCTGACGCATTTCGCTGAGCGAGAGCTCCACGGACACTTTCGACGCTGGGAAAACGGCAAGACAACGACTGTACGTCGAGCTGAGGGAAATCCGTGCACAGCACACTGTGGCTGCGTTGCAGTGTTCACGCTGAAGAGCGGCAAAGCTCCAAGCCATCGCTGCGCTTCAGTTCTGTCCGGACCACAGAAGGCGAAGAACGAAGCAGCTGGGCACCGGGCTAATGTACTCAGTGGAGCGAATTTCAAATGTCCAGCCAAGAGCTGCTTCACAAGCAGATTCAGCTGAGAATGCTCTGCCTGCTTCACAAAGTAAGGCGCAGCCCTTGCACTCCAGCACACAACCTGGCCAGAAACAGGTTCTTCGACCTTCAGGGCTGCAACGTCCGTGCAGCTTGAGCACGCCCAGAAGGACGCGTCCAGAAAGAAGGCGTTCTTCTGGGACCCCCCTCCTCCAAGCAGCCTCGAAACTGAGCACAACACACTGCGGCTCGGCGGCTTCCTTCTCAGATAGACGTACCGTCACGCTGTGTACACTCTCGCAGCTCCGTCGCCCACTTGCAGCAGCTGCTGCTACCAAAGCAAAAGGCTCCACAAGTAACAGCCACTGCTGGGCTGCACTTTCGCCTTGCCTCACGTGAAGCAGCAGAAACTGTCCGCTGCACTCGGTAGTATTTCCAGTCTCTGCCGCATCTACCACTGGTCGCCTCTGCATCTCCAAGCACGAAGCTGGGCACGACTCTTTCCAGGGAAAGCTGGAAGAGAAATGGGTAGCAGCACCAGTAGCTGCAAGTTGAACTTTCTGTTTCCAGCTGCTAACGTGAATCCGCAAAGAAGCGAGTGACAGCCACGCTTCCTCTGGCAGCCTGTGCGATGCGCACAGCAGCTCGGTGCCCTGCCGTCATTCTTATGCTCTTCGTACCACGATGTCGCGCTTTCCTTTCTGCCGGAGTCGAGCCGTCGTCTCACTGGTCGCACAGAGCACTGCGCCGGCAGCCAAACGCTCCAGCCGACTGCTTCTGCCGTAACACGCCTGGCCTATGCACTTTCCCTCGCAGCGACGTACACCAGCACATGGGGTCTTTGCTGTCGTCCAAATGTAAAGGGTCTCAGCTGCGTCTGGCACAGAGAACAGCTTTAGGTCAAGAAGCTCAGCCGGAGTTTGCCCTGGACGCGTGGAAAGCTGTATTTTGCACCACCTTCCGGCGGCAGCCCTCTCTCTTTTACAGCCCGCACAGCGCCGTCAGATCGCGGTGCTCTCTGCACCTTCCTTCTCGGGTCCAAGTAGCACGGCGAACCTTACAGCCTTGCAGGGAGGGAAGACGCGGATAGGCGTCTCGCAAAGAAGAAGGTGCCAGGACGCAAAGATGTTCTGCCTTTCTCCTCCTCCTTGCCCGAATTGCGGTGCTGCGTGGAAAGTCTCGGCCAGCGAAAAGCTAATCCAGCAAGTGTTTCTCTCCTGACGCATTTCGCTGAGCGAGAGCTCCACGGACACTTTCGACGCTGGGAAAACGGCAAGACAACGACTGTACGTCGAGCTGAGGGAAATCCGTGCACAGCACACTGTGGCTGCGTTGCAGTGTTCACGCTGAAGAGCGGCAAAGCTCCAAGCCATCGCTGCGCTTCAGTTCTGTCCGGACCACAGAAGGCGAAGAACGAAGCAGCTGGGCACCGGGCTAATGTACTCAGTGGAGCGAATTTCAAATGTCCAGCCAAGAGCTGCTTCACAAGCAGATTCAGCTGAGAATGCTCTGCCTGCTTCACAAAGTAAGGCGCGGCCCTTGCACTCCAGCACACAACCTGGCCAGAAACAGGTTCTTCGACCTTCAGGGCTGCAACGTCCGTGCAGCTTGAGCACGCCCAGAAGGACGCGTCCAGAAAGAAGGCGTTCTTCTGGGACCCCCCTCCTCCAAGCAGCCTCGAAACTGAGCACAACACACTGCGGCTCGGCGGCTTCCTTCTCAGATAGACGTACCGTCACGCTGTGTACACTCTCGCAGCTCCGTCGCCCACTTGCAGCAGCTGCTGCTACCAAAGCAAAAGGCTCCACAAGTAACAGCCACTGCTGGGCTGCACTTTCGCCTTGCCTCACGTGAAGCAGCAGAAACTGTCCGCTGCACTCGGTAGTATTTCCAGTCTCTGCCGCATCTACCACTGGTCGCCTCTGCATCTCCAAGCACGAAGCTGGGCACGACTCTTTCCAGGGAAAGCTGGAAGAGAAATGGGTAGCAGCACCAGTAGCTGCAAGTTGAACTTTCTGTTTCCAGCTGCTAACGTGAATCCGCAAAGAAGCGAGTGACAGCCACGCTTCCTCTGGCAGCCTGTGCGATGCGCACAGCAGCTCGGTGCCCTGCCGTCATTCTTATGCTCTTCGTACCACGATGTCGCGCTTTCCTTTCTGCCGGAGTCGAGCCGTCGTCTCACTGGTCGCACAGAGCACTGCGCCGGCAGCCAAACGCTCCAGCCGACTGCTTCTGCCGTAACACGCCTGGCCTATGCACTTTCCCTCGCAGCGACGTACACCAGCACATGGGGTCTTTGCTGTCGTCCAAATGTAAAGGGTCTCAGCTGCGTCTGGCACAGAGAACAGCTTTAGGTCAAGAAGCTCAGCCGGAGTTTGCCCTGGACGCGTGGAAAGCTGTATTTTGCACCACCTTCCGGCGGCAGCCCTCTCTCTTTTACAGCCCGCACAGCGCCGTCAGATCGCGGTGCTCTCTGCACCTTCCTTCTCGGGTCCAAGTAGCACGGCGAACCTTACAGCCTTGCAGGGAGGGAAGACGCGGATAGGCGTCTCGCAAAGAAGAAGGTGCCAGGACGCAAAGATGTTCTGCCTTTCTCCTCCTCCTTGCCCGAATTGCGGTGCTGCGTGGAAAGTCTCGGCCAGCGAAAAGCTAATCCAGCAAGTGTTTCTCTCCTGACGCATTTCGCTGAGCGAGAGCTCCACGGACACTTTCGACGCTGGGAAAACGGCAAGACAACGACTGTACGTCGAGCTGAGGGAAATCCGTGCACAGCACACTGTGGCTGCGTTGCAGTGTTCACGCTGAAGAGCGGCAAAGCTCCAAGCCATCGCTGCGCTTCAGTTCTGTCCGGACCACAGAAGGCGAAGAACGAAGCAGCTGGGCACCGGGCTAATGTACTCAGTGGAGCGAATTTCAAATGTCCAGCCAAGAGCTGCTTCACAAGCAGATTCAGCTGAGAATGCTCTGCCTGCTTCACAAAGTAAGGCGCAGCCCTTGCACTCCAGCACACAACCTGGCCAGAAACAGGTTCTTCGACCTTCAGGGCTGCAACGTCCGTGCAGCTTGAGCACGCCCAGAAGGACGCGTCCAGAAAGAAGGCGTTCTTCTGGGACCCCCCTCCTCCAAGCAGCCTCGAAACTGAGCACAACACACTGCGGCTCGGCGGCTTCCTTCTCAGATAGACGTACCGTCACGCTGTGTACACTCTCGCAGCTCCGTCGCCCACTTGCAGCAGCTGCTGCTACCAAAGCAAAAGGCTCCACAAGTAACAGCCACTGCTGGGCTGCACTTTCGCCTTGCCTCACGTGAAGCAGCAGAAACTGTCCGCTGCACTCGGTAGTATTTCCAGTCTCTGCCGCATCTACCACTGGTCGCCTCTGCATCTCCAAGCACGAAGCTGGGCACGACTCTTTCCAGGGAAAGCTGGAAGAGAAATGGGTAGCAGCACCAGTAGCTGCAAGTTGAACTTTCTGTTTCCAGCTGCTAACGTGAATCCGCAAAGAAGCGAGTGACAGCCACGCTTCCTCTGGCAGCCTGTGCGATGCGCACAGCAGCTCGGTGCCCTGCCGTCATTCTTATGCTCTTCGTACCACGATGTCGCGCTTTCCTTTCTGCCGGAGTCGAGCCGTCGTCTCACTGGTCGCACAGAGCACTGCGCCGGCAGCCAAACGCTCCAGCCGACTGCTTCTGCCGTAACACGCCTGGCCTATGCACTTTCCCTCGCAGCGACGTACACCAGCACATGGGGTCTTTGCTGTCGTCCAAATGTAAAGGGTCTCAGCTGCGTCTGGCACAGAGAACAGCTTTAGGTCAAGAAGCTCAGCCGGAGTTTGCCCTGGACGCGTGGAAAGCTGTATTTTGCACCACCTTCCGGCGGCAGCCCTCTCTCTTTTACAGCCCGCACAGCGCCGTCAGATCGCGGTGCTCTCTGCACCTTCCTTCTCGGGTCCAAGTAGCACGGCGAACCTTACAGCCTTGCAGGGAGGGAAGACGCGGATAGGCGTCTCGCAAAGAAGAAGGTGCCAGGACGCAAAGATGTTCTGCCTTTCTCCTCCTCCTTGCCCGAATTGCGGTGCTGCGTGGAAAGTCTCGGCCAGCGAAAAGCTAATCCAGCAAGTGTTTCTCTCCTGACGCATTTCGCTGAGCGAGAGCTCCACGGACACTTTCGACGCTGGGAAAACGGCAAGACAACGACTGTACGTCGAGCTGAGGGAAATCCGTGCACAGCACACTGTGGCTGCGTTGCAGTGTTCACGCTGAAGAGCGGCAAAGCTCCAAGCCATCGCTGCGCTTCAGTTCTGTCCGGACCACAGAAGGCGAAGAACGAAGCAGCTGGGCACCGGGCTAATGTACTCAGTGGAGCGAATTTCAAATGTCCAGCCAAGAGCTGCTTCACAAGCAGATTCAGCTGAGAATGCTCTGCCTGCTTCACAAAGTAAGGCGCGGCCCTTGCACTCCAGCACACAACCTGGCCAGAAACAGGTTCTTCGACCTTCAGGGCTGCAACGTCCGTGCAGCTTGAGCACGCCCAGAAGGACGCGTCCAGAAAGAAGGCGTTCTTCTGGGACCCCCCTCCTCCAAGCAGCCTCGAAACTGAGCACAACACACTGCGGCTCGGCGGCTTCCTTCTCAGATAGACGTACCGTCACGCTGTGTACACTCTCGCAGCTCCGTCGCCCACTTGCAGCAGCTGCTGCTACCAAAGCAAAAGGCTCCACAAGTAACAGCCACTGCTGGGCTGCACTTTCGCCTTGCCTCACGTGAAGCAGCAGAAACTGTCCGCTGCACTCGGTAGTATTTCCAGTCTCTGCCGCATCTACCACTGGTCGCCTCTGCATCTCCAAGCACGAAGCTGGGCACGACTCTTTCCAGGGAAAGCTGGAAGAGAAATGGGTAGCAGCACCAGTAGCTGCAAGTTGAACTTTCTGTTTCCAGCTGCTAACGTGAATCCGCAAAGAAGCGAGTGACAGCCACGCTTCCTCTGGCAGCCTGTGCGATGCGCACAGCAGCTCGGTGCCCTGCCGTCATTCTTATGCTCTTCGTACCACGATGTCGCGCTTTCCTTTCTGCCGGAGTCGAGCCGTCGTCTCACTGGTCGCACAGAGCACTGCGCCGGCAGCCAAACGCTCCAGCCGACTGCTTCTGCCGTAACACGCCTGGCCTATGCACTTTCCCTCGCAGCGACGTACACCAGCACATGGGGTCTTTGCTGTCGTCCAAATGTAAAGGGTCTCAGCTGCGTCTGGCACAGAGAACAGCTTTAGGTCAAGAAGCTCAGCCGGAGTTTGCCCTGGACGCGTGGAAAGCTGTATTTTGCACCACCTTCCGGCGGCAGCCCTCTCTCTTTTACAGCCCGCACAGCGCCGTCAGATCGCGGTGCTCTCTGCACCTTCCTTCTCGGGTCCAAGTAGCACGGCGAACCTTACAGCCTTGCAGGGAGGGAAGACGCGGATAGGCGTCTCGCAAAGAAGGAGGTGCCAGGACGCAAAGATGTTCTGCCTTTCTCCTCCTCCTTGCCCGAATTGCGGTGCTGCGTGGAAAGTCTCGGCCAGCGAAAAGCTAATCCAGCAAGTGTTTCTCTCCTGACGCATTTCGCTGAGCGAGAGCTCCACGGACACTTTCGACGCTGGGAAAACGGCAAGACAACGACTGTACGTCGAGCTGAGGGAAATCCGTGCACAGCACACTGTGGCTGCGTTGCAGTGTTCACGCTGAAGAGCGGCAAAGCTCCAAGCCATCGCTGCGCTTCAGTTCTGTCCGGACCACAGAAGGCGAAGAACGAAGCAGCTGGGCACCGGGCTAATGTACTCAGTGGAGCGAATTTCAAATGTCCAGCCAAGAGCTGCTTCACAAGCAGATTCAGCTGAGAATGCTCTGCCTGCTTCACAAAGTAAGGCGCGGCCCTTGCACTCCAGCACACAACCTGGCCAGAAACAGGTTCTTCGACCTTCAGGGCTGCAACGTCCGTGCAGCTTGAGCACGCCCAGAAGGACGCGTCCAGAAAGAAGGCGTTCTTCTGGGACCCCCCTCCTCCAAGCAGCCTCGAAACTGAGCACAACACACTGCGGCTCGGCGGCTTCCTTCTCAGATAGACGTACCGTCACGCTGTGTACACTCTCGCAGCTCCGTCGCCCACTTGCAGCAGCTGCTGCTACCAAAGCAAAAGGCTCCACAAGTAACAGCCACTGCTGGGCTGCACTTTCGCCTTGCCTCACGTGAAGCAGCAGAAACTGTCCGCTGCACTCGGTAGTATTTCCAGTCTCTGCCGCATCTACCACTGGTCGCCTCTGCATCTCCAAGCACGAAGCTGGGCACGACTCTTTCCAGGGAAAGCTGGAAGAGAAATGGGTAGCAGCACCAGTAGCTGCAAGTTGAACTTTCTGTTTCCAGCTGCTAACGTGAATCCGCAAAGAAGCGAGTGACAGCCACGCTTCCTCTGGCAGCCTGTGCGATGCGCACAGCAGCTCGGTGCCCTGCCGTCATTCTTATGCTCTTCATACCACGATGTCGCGCTTTCCTTTCTGCCGGAGTCGAGCCGTCGTCTCACTGGTCGCACAGAGCACTGCGCCGGCAGCCAAACGCTCCAGCCGACTGCTTCTGCCGTAACACGCCTGGCCTATGCACTTTCCCTCGCAGCGACGTACACCAGCACATGGGGTCTTTGCTGTCGTCCAAATGTAAAGGGTCTCAGCTGCGTCTGGCACAGAGAACAGCTTTAGGTCAAGAAGCTCAGCCGGAGTTTGCCCTGGACGCGTGGAAAGCTGTATTTTGCACCACCTTCCGGCGGCAGCCCTCTCTCTTTTACAGCCCGCACAGCGCCGTCAGATCGCGGTGCTCTCTGCACCTTCCTTCTCGGGTCCAAGTAGCACGGCGAACCTTACAGCCTTGCAGGGAGGGAAGACGCGGATAGGCGTCTCGCAAAGAAGAAGGTGCCAGGACGCAAAGATGTTCTGCCTTTCTCCTCCTCCTTGCCCGAATTGCGGTGCTGCGTGGAAAGTCTCGGCCAGCGAAAAGCTAATCCAGCAAGTGTTTCTCTCCTGACGCATTTCGCTGAGCGAGAGCTCCACGGACACTTTCGACGCTGGGAAAACGGCAAGACAACGACTGTACGTCGAGCTGAGGGAAATCCGTGCACAGCACACTGTGGCTGCGTTGCAGTGTTCACGCTGAAGAGCGGCAAAGCTCCAAGCCATCGCTGCGCTTCAGTTCTGTCCGGACCACAGAAGGCGAAGAACGAAGCAGCTGGGCACCGGGCTAATGTACTCAGTGGAGCGAATTTCAAATGTCCAGCCAAGAGCTGCTTCACAAGCAGATTCAGCTGAGAATGCTCTGCCTGCTTCACAAAGTAAGGCGCGGCCCTTGCACTCCAGCACACAACCTGGCCAGAAACAGGTTCTTCGACCTTCAGGGCTGCAACGTCCGTGCAGCTTGAGCACGCCCAGAAGGACGCGTCCAGAAAGAAGGCGTTCTTCTGGGACCCCCCTCCTCCAAGCAGCCTCGAAACTGAGCACAACACACTGCGGCTCGGCGGCTTCCTTCTCAGATAGACGTACCGTCACGCTGTGTACACTCTCGCAGCTCCGTCGCCCACTTGCAGCAGCTGCTGCTACCAAAGCAAAAGGCTCCACAAGTAACAGCCACTGCTGGGCTGCACTTTCGCCTTGCCTCACGTGAAGCAGCAGAAACTGTCCGCTGCACTCGGTAGTATTTCCAGTCTCTGCCGCATCTACCACTGGTCGCCTCTGCATCTCCAAGCACGAAGCTGGGCACGACTCTTTCCAGGGAAAGCTGGAAGAGAAATGGGTAGCAGCACCAGTAGCTGCAAGTTGAACTTTCTGTTTCCAGCTGCTAACGTGAATCCGCAAAGAAGCGAGTGACAGCCACGCTTCCTCTGGCAGCCTGTGCGATGCGCACAGCAGCTCGGTGCCCTGCCGTCATTCTTATGCTCTTCGTACCACGATGTCGCGCTTTCCTTTCTGCCGGAGTCGAGCCGTCGTCTCACTGGTCGCACAGAGCACTGCGCCGGCAGCCAAACGCTCCAGCCGACTGCTTCTGCCGTAACACGCCTGGCCTATGCACTTTCCCTCGCAGCGACGTACACCAGCACATGGGGTCTTTGCTGTCGTCCAAATGTAAAGGGTCTCAGCTGCGTCTGGCACAGAGAACAGCTTTAGGTCAAGAAGCTCAGCCGGAGTTTGCCCTGGACGCGTGGAAAGCTGTATTTTGCACCACCTTCCGGCGGCAGCCCTCTCTCTTTTACAGCCCGCACAGCGCCGTCAGATCGCGGTGCTCTCTGCACCTTCCTTCTCGGGTCCAAGTAGCACGGCGAACCTTACAGCCTTGCAGGGAGGGAAGACGCGGATAGGCGTCTCGCAAAGAAGAAGGTGCCAGGACGCAAAGATGTTCTGCCTTTCTCCTCCTCCTTGCCCGAATTGCGGTGCTGCGTGGAAAGTCTCGGCCAGCGAAAAGCTAATCCAGCAAGTGTTTCTCTCCTGACGCATTTCGCTGAGCGAGAGCTCCACGGACACTTTCGACGCTGGGAAAACGGCAAGACAACGACTGTACGTCGAGCTGAGGGAAATCCGTGCACAGCACACTGTGGCTGCGTTGCAGTGTTCACGCTGAAGAGCGGCAAAGCTCCAAGCCATCGCTGCGCTTCAGTTCTGTCCGGACCACAGAAGGCGAAGAACGAAGCAGCTGGGCACCGGGCTAATGTACTCAGTGGAGCGAATTTCAAATGTCCAGCCAAGAGCTGCTTCACAAGCAGATTCAGCTGAGAATGCTCTGCCTGCTTCACAAAGTAAGGCGCAGCCCTTGCACTCCAGCACACAACCTGGCCAGAAACAGGTTCTTCGACCTTCAGGGCTGCAACGTCCGTGCAGCTTGAGCACGCCCAGAAGGACGCGTCCAGAAAGAAGGCGTTCTTCTGGGACCCCCCTCCTCCAAGCAGCCTCGAAACTGAGCACAACACACTGCGGCTCGGCGGCTTCCTTCTCAGATAGACGTACCGTCACGCTGTGTACACTCTCGCAGCTCCGTCGCCCACTTGCAGCAGCTGCTGCTACCAAAGCAAAAGGCTCCACAAGTAACAGCCACTGCTGGGCTGCACTTTCGCCTTGCCTCACGTGAAGCAGCAGAAACTGTCCGCTGCACTCGGTAGTATTTCCAGTCTCTGCCGCATCTACCACTGGTCGCCTCTGCATCTCCAAGCACGAAGCTGGGCACGACTCTTTCCAGGGAAAGCTGGAAGAGAAATGGGTAGCAGCACCAGTAGCTGCAAGTTGAACTTTCTGTTTCCAGCTGCTAACGTGAATCCGCAAAGAAGCGAGTGACAGCCACGCTTCCTCTGGCAGCCTGTGCGATGCGCACAGCAGCTCGGTGCCCTGCCGTCATTCTTATGCTCTTCGTACCACGATGTCGCGCTTTCCTTTCTGCCGGAGTCGAGCCGTCGTCTCACTGGTCGCACAGAGCACTGCGCCGGCAGCCAAACGCTCCAGCCGACTGCTTCTGCCGTAACACGCCTGGCCTATGCACTTTCCCTCGCAGCGACGTACACCAGCACATGGGGTCTTTGCTGTCGTCCAAATGTAAAGGGTCTCAGCTGCGTCTGGCACAGAGAACAGCTTTAGGTCAAGAAGCTCAGCCGGAGTTTGCCCTGGACGCGTGGAAAGCTGTATTTTGCACCACCTTCCGGCGGCAGCCCTCTCTCTTTTACAGCCCGCACAGCGCCGTCAGATCGCGGTGCTCTCTGCACCTTCCTTCTCGGGTCCAAGTAGCACGGCGAACCTTACAGCCTTGCAGGGAGGGAAGACGCGGATAGGCGTCTCGCAAAGAAGGAGGTGCCAGGACGCAAAGATGTTCTGCCTTTCTCCTCCTCCTTGCCCGAATTGCGGTGCTGCGTGGAAAGTCTCGGCCAGCGAAAAGCTAATCCAGCAAGTGTTTCTCTCCTGACGCATTTCGCTGAGCGAGAGCTCCACGGACACTTTCGACGCTGGGAAAACGGCAAGACAACGACTGTACGTCGAGCTGAGGGAAATCCGTGCACAGCACACTGTGGCTGCGTTGCAGTGTTCACGCTGAAGAGCGGCAAAGCTCCAAGCCATCGCTGCGCTTCAGTTCTGTCCGGACCACAGAAGGCGAAGAACGAAGCAGCTGGGCACCGGGCTAATGTACTCAGTGGAGCGAATTTCAAATGTCCAGCCAAGAGCTGCTTCACAAGCAGATTCAGCTGAGAATGCTCTGCCTGCTTCACAAAGTAAGGCGCAGCCCTTGCACTCCAGCACACAACCTGGCCAGAAACAGGTTCTTCGACCTTCAGGGCTGCAACGTCCGTGCAGCTTGAGCACGCCCAGAAGGACGCGTCCAGAAAGAAGGCGTTCTTCTGGGACCCCCCTCCTCCAAGCAGCCTCGAAACTGAGCACAACACACTGCGGCTCGGCGGCTTCCTTCTCAGATAGACGTACCGTCACGCTGTGTACACTCTCGCAGCTCCGTCGCCCACTTGCAGCAGCTGCTGCTACCAAAGCAAAAGGCTCCACAAGTAACAGCCACTGCTGGGCTGCACTTTCGCCTTGCCTCACGTGAAGCAGCAGAAACTGTCCGCTGCACTCGGTAGTATTTCCAGTCTCTGCCGCATCTACCACTGGTCGCCTCTGCATCTCCAAGCACGAAGCTGGGCACGACTCTTTCCAGGGAAAGCTGGAAGAGAAATGGGTAGCAGCACCAGTAGCTGCAAGTTGAACTTTCTGTTTCCAGCTGCTAACGTGAATCCGCAAAGAAGCGAGTGACAGCCACGCTTCCTCTGGCAGCCTGTGCGATGCGCACAGCAGCTCGGTGCCCTGCCGTCATTCTTATGCTCTTCGTACCACGATGTCGCGCTTTCCTTTCTGCCGGAGTCGAGCCGTCGTCTCACTGGTCGCACAGAGCACTGCGCCGGCAGCCAAACGCTCCAGCCGACTGCTTCTGCCGTAACACGCCTGGCCTATGCACTTTCCCTCGCAGCGACGTACACCAGCACATGGGGTCTTTGCTGTCGTCCAAATGTAAAGGGTCTCAGCTGCGTCTGGCACAGAGAACAGCTTTAGGTCAAGAAGCTCAGCCGGAGTTTGCCCTGGACGCGTGGAAAGCTGTATTTTGCACCACCTTCCGGCGGCAGCCCTCTCTCTTTTACAGCCCGCACAGCGCCGTCAGATCGCGGTGCTCTCTGCACCTTCCTTCTCGGGTCCAAGTAGCACGGCGAACCTTACAGCCTTGCAGGGAGGGAAGACGCGGATAGGCGTCTCGCAAAGAAGAAGGTGCCAGGACGCAAAGATGTTCTGCCTTTCTCCTCCTCCTTGCCCGAATTGCGGTGCTGCGTGGAAAGTCTCGGCCAGCGAAAAGCTAATCCAGCAAGTGTTTCTCTCCTGACGCATTTCGCTGAGCGAGAGCTCCACGGACACTTTCGACGCTGGGAAAACGGCAAGACAACGACTGTACGTCGAGCTGAGGGAAATCCGTGCACAGCACACTGTGGCTGCGTTGCAGTGTTCACGCTGAAGAGCGGCAAAGCTCCAAGCCATCGCTGCGCTTCAGTTCTGTCCGGACCACAGAAGGCGAAGAACGAAGCAGCTGGGCACCGGGCTAATGTACTCAGTGGAGCGAATTTCAAATGTCCAGCCAAGAGCTGCTTCACAAGCAGATTCAGCTGAGAATGCTCTGCCTGCTTCACAAAGTAAGGCGCGGCCCTTGCACTCCAGCACACAACCTGGCCAGAAACAGGTTCTTCGACCTTCAGGGCTGCAACGTCCGTGCAGCTTGAGCACGCCCAGAAGGACGCGTCCAGAAAGAAGGCGTTCTTCTGGGACCCCCCTCCTCCAAGCAGCCTCGAAACTGAGCACAACACACTGCGGCTCGGCGGCTTCCTTCTCAGATAGACGTACCGTCACGCTGTGTACACTCTCGCAGCTCCGTCGCCCACTTGCAGCAGCTGCTGCTACCAAAGCAAAAGGCTCCACAAGTAACAGCCACTGCTGGGCTGCACTTTCGCCTTGCCTCACGTGAAGCAGCAGAAACTGTCCGCTGCACTCGGTAGTATTTCCAGTCTCTGCCGCATCTACCACTGGTCGCCTCTGCATCTCCAAGCACGAAGCTGGGCACGACTCTTTCCAGGGAAAGCTGGAAGAGAAATGGGTAGCAGCACCAGTAGCTGCAAGTTGAACTTTCTGTTTCCAGCTGCTAACGTGAATCCGCAAAGAAGCGAGTGACAGCCACGCTTCCTCTGGCAGCCTGTGCGATGCGCACAGCAGCTCGGTGCCCTGCCGTCATTCTTATGCTCTTCGTACCACGATGTCGCGCTTTCCTTTCTGCCGGAGTCGAGCCGTCGTCTCACTGGTCGCACAGAGCACTGCGCCGGCAGCCAAACGCTCCAGCCGACTGCTTCTGCCGTAACACGCCTGGCCTATGCACTTTCCCTCGCAGCGACGTACACCAGCACATGGGGTCTTTGCTGTCGTCCAAATGTAAAGGGTCTCAGCTGCGTCTGGCACAGAGAACAGCTTTAGGTCAAGAAGCTCAGCCGGAGTTTGCCCTGGACGCGTGGAAAGCTGTATTTTGCACCACCTTCCGGCGGCAGCCCTCTCTCTTTTACAGCCCGCACAGCGCCGTCAGATCGCGGTGCTCTCTGCACCTTCCTTCTCGGGTCCAAGTAGCACGGCGAACCTTACAGCCTTGCAGGGAGGGAAGACGCGGATAGGCGTCTCGCAAAGAAGAAGGTGCCAGGACGCAAAGATGTTCTGCCTTTCTCCTCCTCCTTGCCCGAATTGCGGTGCTGCGTGGAAAGTCTCGGCCAGCGAAAAGCTAATCCAGCAAGTGTTTCTCTCCTGACGCATTTCGCTGAGCGAGAGCTCCACGGACACTTTCGACGCTGGGAAAACGGCAAGACAACGACTGTACGTCGAGCTGAGGGAAATCCGTGCACAGCACACTGTGGCTGCGTTGCAGTGTTCACGCTGAAGAGCGGCAAAGCTCCAAGCCATCGCTGCGCTTCAGTTCTGTCCGGACCACAGAAGGCGAAGAACGAAGCAGCTGGGCACCGGGCTAATGTACTCAGTGGAGCGAATTTCAAATGTCCAGCCAAGAGCTGCTTCACAAGCAGATTCAGCTGAGAATGCTCTGCCTGCTTCACAAAGTAAGGCGCAGCCCTTGCACTCCAGCACACAACCTGGCCAGAAACAGGTTCTTCGACCTTCAGGGCTGCAACGTCCGTGCAGCTTGAGCACGCCCAGAAGGACGCGTCCAGAAAGAAGGCGTTCTTCTGGGACCCCCCTCCTCCAAGCAGCCTCGAAACTGAGCACAACACACTGCGGCTCGGCGGCTTCCTTCTCAGATAGACGTACCGTCACGCTGTGTACACTCTCGCAGCTCCGTCGCCCACTTGCAGCAGCTGCTGCTACCAAAGCAAAAGGCTCCACAAGTAACAGCCACTGCTGGGCTGCACTTTCGCCTTGCCTCACGTGAAGCAGCAGAAACTGTCCGCTGCACTCGGTAGTATTTCCAGTCTCTGCCGCATCTACCACTGGTCGCCTCTGCATCTCCAAGCACGAAGCTGGGCACGACTCTTTCCAGGGAAAGCTGGAAGAGAAATGGGTAGCAGCACCAGTAGCTGCAAGTTGAACTTTCTGTTTCCAGCTGCTAACGTGAATCCGCAAAGAAGCGAGTGACAGCCACGCTTCCTCTGGCAGCCTGTGCGATGCGCACAGCAGCTCGGTGCCCTGCCGTCATTCTTATGCTCTTCGTACCACGATGTCGCGCTTTCCTTTCTGCCGGAGTCGAGCCGTCGTCTCACTGGTCGCACAGAGCACTGCGCCGGCAGCCAAACGCTCCAGCCGACTGCTTCTGCCGTAACACGCCTGGCCTATGCACTTTCCCTCGCAGCGACGTACACCAGCACATGGGGTCTTTGCTGTCGTCCAAATGTAAAGGGTCTCAGCTGCGTCTGGCACAGAGAACAGCTTTAGGTCAAGAAGCTCAGCCGGAGTTTGCCCTGGACGCGTGGAAAGCTGTATTTTGCACCACCTTCCGGCGGCAGCCCTCTCTCTTTTACAGCCCGCACAGCGCCGTCAGATCGCGGTGCTCTCTGCACCTTCCTTCTCGGGTCCAAGTAGCACGGCGAACCTTACAGCCTTGCAGGGAGGGAAGACGCGGATAGGCGTCTCGCAAAGAAGGAGGTGCCAGGACGCAAAGATGTTCTGCCTTTCTCCTCCTCCTTGCCCGAATTGCGGTGCTGCGTGGAAAGTCTCGGCCAGCGAAAAGCTAATCCAGCAAGTGTTTCTCTCCTGACGCATTTCGCTGAGCGAGAGCTCCACGGACACTTTCGACGCTGGGAAAACGGCAAGACAACGACTGTACGTCGAGCTGAGGGAAATCCGTGCACAGCACACTGTGGCTGCGTTGCAGTGTTCACGCTGAAGAGCGGCAAAGCTCCAAGCCATCGCTGCGCTTCAGTTCTGTCCGGACCACAGAAGGCGAAGAACGAAGCAGCTGGGCACCGGGCTAATGTACTCAGTGGAGCGAATTTCAAATGTCCAGCCAAGAGCTGCTTCACAAGCAGATTCAGCTGAGAATGCTCTGCCTGCTTCACAAAGTAAGGCGCAGCCCTTGCACTCCAGCACACAACCTGGCCAGAAACAGGTTCTTCGACCTTCAGGGCTGCAACGTCCGTGCAGCTTGAGCACGCCCAGAAGGACGCGTCCAGAAAGAAGGCGTTCTTCTGGGACCCCCCTCCTCCAAGCAGCCTCGAAACTGAGCACAACACACTGCGGCTCGGCGGCTTCCTTCTCAGATAGACGTACCGTCACGCTGTGTACACTCTCGCAGCTCCGTCGCCCACTTGCAGCAGCTGCTGCTACCAAAGCAAAAGGCTCCACAAGTAACAGCCACTGCTGGGCTGCACTTTCGCCTTGCCTCACGTGAAGCAGCAGAAACTGTCCGCTGCACTCGGTAGTATTTCCAGTCTCTGCCGCATCTACCACTGGTCGCCTCTGCATCTCCAAGCACGAAGCTGGGCACGACTCTTTCCAGGGAAAGCTGGAAGAGAAATGGGTAGCAGCACCAGTAGCTGCAAGTTGAACTTTCTGTTTCCAGCTGCTAACGTGAATCCGCAAAGAAGCGAGTGACAGCCACGCTTCCTCTGGCAGCCTGTGCGATGCGCACAGCAGCTCGGTGCCCTGCCGTCATTCTTATGCTCTTCGTACCACGATGTCGCGCTTTCCTTTCTGCCGGAGTCGAGCCGTCGTCTCACTGGTCGCACAGAGCACTGCGCCGGCAGCCAAACGCTCCAGCCGACTGCTTCTGCCGTAACACGCCTGGCCTATGCACTTTCCCTCGCAGCGACGTACACCAGCACATGGGGTCTTTGCTGTCGTCCAAATGTAAAGGGTCTCAGCTGCGTCTGGCACAGAGAACAGCTTTAGGTCAAGAAGCTCAGCCGGAGTTTGCCCTGGACGCGTGGAAAGCTGTATTTTGCACCACCTTCCGGCGGCAGCCCTCTCTCTTTTACAGCCCGCACAGCGCCGTCAGATCGCGGTGCTCTCTGCACCTTCCTTCTCGGGTCCAAGTAGCACGGCGAACCTTACAGCCTTGCAGGGAGGGAAGACGCGGATAGGCGTCTCGCAAAGAAGAAGGTGCCAGGACGCAAAGATGTTCTGCCTTTCTCCTCCTCCTTGCCCGAATTGCGGTGCTGCGTGGAAAGTCTCGGCCAGCGAAAAGCTAATCCAGCAAGTGTTTCTCTCCTGACGCATTTCGCTGAGCGAGAGCTCCACGGACACTTTCGACGCTGGGAAAACGGCAAGACAACGACTGTACGTCGAGCTGAGGGAAATCCGTGCACAGCACACTGTGGCTGCGTTGCAGTGTTCACGCTGAAGAGCGGCAAAGCTCCAAGCCATCGCTGCGCTTCAGTTCTGTCCGGACCACAGAAGGCGAAGAACGAAGCAGCTGGGCACCGGGCTAATGTACTCAGTGGAGCGAATTTCAAATGTCCAGCCAAGAGCTGCTTCACAAGCAGATTCAGCTGAGAATGCTCTGCCTGCTTCACAAAGTAAGGCGCAGCCCTTGCACTCCAGCACACAACCTGGCCAGAAACAGGTTCTTCGACCTTCAGGGCTGCAACGTCCGTGCAGCTTGAGCACGCCCAGAAGGACGCGTCCAGAAAGAAGGCGTTCTTCTGGGACCCCCCTCCTCCAAGCAGCCTCGAAACTGAGCACAACACACTGCGGCTCGGCGGCTTCCTTCTCAGATAGACGTACCGTCACGCTGTGTACACTCTCGCAGCTCCGTCGCCCACTTGCAGCAGCTGCTGCTACCAAAGCAAAAGGCTCCACAAGTAACAGCCACTGCTGGGCTGCACTTTCGCCTTGCCTCACGTGAAGCAGCAGAAACTGTCCGCTGCACTCGGTAGTATTTCCAGTCTCTGCCGCATCTACCACTGGTCGCCTCTGCATCTCCAAGCACGAAGCTGGGCACGACTCTTTCCAGGGAAAGCTGGAAGAGAAATGGGTAGCAGCACCAGTAGCTGCAAGTTGAACTTTCTGTTTCCAGCTGCTAACGTGAATCCGCAAAGAAGCGAGTGACAGCCACGCTTCCTCTGGCAGCCTGTGCGATGCGCACAGCAGCTCGGTGCCCTGCCGTCATTCTTATGCTCTTCGTACCACGATGTCGCGCTTTCCTTTCTGCCGGAGTCGAGCCGTCGTCTCACTGGTCGCACAGAGCACTGCGCCGGCAGCCAAACGCTCCAGCCGACTGCTTCTGCCGTAACACGCCTGGCCTATGCACTTTCCCTCGCAGCGACGTACACCAGCACATGGGGTCTTTGCTGTCGTCCAAATGTAAAGGGTCTCAGCTGCGTCTGGCACAGAGAACAGCTTTAGGTCAAGAAGCTCAGCCGGAGTTTGCCCTGGACGCGTGGAAAGCTGTATTTTGCACCACCTTCCGGCGGCAGCCCTCTCTCTTTTACAGCCCGCACAGCGCCGTCAGATCGCGGTGCTCTCTGCACCTTCCTTCTCGGGTCCAAGTAGCACGGCGAACCTTACAGCCTTGCAGGGAGGGAAGACGCGGATAGGCGTCTCGCAAAGAAGAAGGTGCCAGGACGCAAAGATGTTCTGCCTTTCTCCTCCTCCTTGCCCGAATTGCGGTGCTGCGTGGAAAGTCTCGGCCAGCGAAAAGCTAATCCAGCAAGTGTTTCTCTCCTGACGCATTTCGCTGAGCGAGAGCTCCACGGACACTTTCGACGCTGGGAAAACGGCAAGACAACGACTGTACGTCGAGCTGAGGGAAATCCGTGCACAGCACACTGTGGCTGCGTTGCAGTGTTCACGCTGAAGAGCGGCAAAGCTCCAAGCCATCGCTGCGCTTCAGTTCTGTCCGGACCACAGAAGGCGAAGAACGAAGCAGCTGGGCACCGGGCTAATGTACTCAGTGGAGCGAATTTCAAATGTCCAGCCAAGAGCTGCTTCACAAGCAGATTCAGCTGAGAATGCTCTGCCTGCTTCACAAAGTAAGGCGCAGCCCTTGCACTCCAGCACACAACCTGGCCAGAAACAGGTTCTTCGACCTTCAGGGCTGCAACGTCCGTGCAGCTTGAGCACGCCCAGAAGGACGCGTCCAGAAAGAAGGCGTTCTTCTGGGACCCCCCTCCTCCAAGCAGCCTCGAAACTGAGCACAACACACTGCGGCTCGGCGGCTTCCTTCTCAGATAGACGTACCGTCACGCTGTGTACACTCTCGCAGCTCCGTCGCCCACTTGCAGCAGCTGCTGCTACCAAAGCAAAAGGCTGCACAAGTAACAGCCACTGCTGGGCTGCACTTTCGCCTTGCCTCACGTGAAGCAGCAGAAACTGTCCGCTGCACTCGGTAGTATTTCCAGTCTCTGCCGCATCTACCACTGGTCGCCTCTGCATCTCCAAGCACGAAGCTGGGCACGACTCTTTCCAGGGAAAGCTGGAAGAGAAATGGGTAGCAGCACCAGTAGCTGCAAGTTGAACTTTCTGTTTCCAGCTGCTAACGTGAATCCGCAAAGAAGCGAGTGACAGCCACGCTTCCTCTGGCAGCCTGTGCGATGCGCACAGCAGCTCGGTGCCCTGCCGTCATTCTTATGCTCTTCGTACCACGATGTCGCGCTTTCCTTTCTGCCGGAGTCGAGCCGTCGTCTCACTGGTCGCACAGAGCACTGCGCCGGCAGCCAAACGCTCCAGCCGACTGCTTCTGCCGTAACACGCCTGGCCTATGCACTTTCCCTCGCAGCGACGTACACCAGCACATGGGGTCTTTGCTGTCGTCCAAATGTAAAGGGTCTCAGCTGCGTCTGGCACAGAGAACAGCTTTAGGTCAAGAAGCTCAGCCGGAGTTTGCCCTGGACGCGTGGAAAGCTGTATTTTGCACCACCTTCCGGCGGCAGCCCTCTCTCTTTTACAGCCCGCACAGCGCCGTCAGATCGCGGTGCTCTCTGCACCTTCCTTCTCGGGTCCAAGTAGCACGGCGAACCTTACAGCCTTGCAGGGAGGGAAGACGCGGATAGGCGTCTCGCAAAGAAGGAGGTGCCAGGACGCAAAGATGTTCTGCCTTTCTCCTCCTCCTTGCCCGAATTGCGGTGCTGCGTGGAAAGTCTCGGCCAGCGAAAAGCTAATCCAGCAAGTGTTTCTCTCCTGACGCATTTCGCTGAGCGAGAGCTCCACGGACACTTTCGACGCTGGGAAAACGGCAAGACAACGACTGTACGTCGAGCTGAGGGAAATCCGTGCACAGCACACTGTGGCTGCGTTGCAGTGTTCACGCTGAAGAGCGGCAAAGCTCCAAGCCATCGCTGCGCTTCAGTTCTGTCCGGACCACAGAAGGCGAAGAACGAAGCAGCTGGGCACCGGGCTAATGTACTCAGTGGAGCGAATTTCAAATGTCCAGCCAAGAGCTGCTTCACAAGCAGATTCAGCTGAGAATGCTCTGCCTGCTTCACAAAGTAAGGCGCAGCCCTTGCACTCCAGCACACAACCTGGCCAGAAACAGGTTCTTCGACCTTCAGGGCTGCAACGTCCGTGCAGCTTGAGCACGCCCAGAAGGACGCGTCCAGAAAGAAGGCGTTCTTCTGGGACCCCCCTCCTCCAAGCAGCCTCGAAACTGAGCACAACACACTGCGGCTCGGCGGCTTCCTTCTCAGATAGACGTACCGTCACGCTGTGTACACTCTCGCAGCTCCGTCGCCCACTTGCAGCAGCTGCTGCTACCAAAGCAAAAGGCTCCACAAGTAACAGCCACTGCTGGGCTGCA
Source organism: Aphelocoma coerulescens (assembly GCF_041296385.1). Lineage (NCBI taxonomy): Eukaryota > Metazoa > Chordata > Aves > Passeriformes > Corvidae > Aphelocoma > Aphelocoma coerulescens. The sequence continues at coordinate 19,247 of NW_027183663.1, read as the reverse complement.
CTTTCGCCTTGCCTCACGTGAAGCAGCAGAAACTGTCCGCTGCACTCGGTAGTATTTCCAGTCTCTGCCGCATCTACCACTGGTCGCCTCTGCATCTCCAAGCACGAAGCTGGGCACGACTCTTTCCAGGGAAAGCTGGAAGAGAAATGGGTAGCAGCACCAGTAGCTGCAAGTTGAACTTTCTGTTTCCAGCTGCTAACGTGAATCCGCAAAGAAGCGAGTGACAGCCACGCTTCCTCTGGCAGCCTGTGCGATGCGCACAGCAGCTCGGTGCCCTGCCGTCATTCTTATGCTCTTCGTACCACGATGTCACGCTTTCCTTTCTGCCGGAGTCGAGCCGTCGTCTCACTGGTCGCACAGAGCACTGCGCCGGCAGCCAAACGCTCCAGCCGACTGCTTCTGCCGTAACACGCCTGGCCTATGCACTTTCCCTCGCAGCGACGTACACCAGCACATGGGGTCTTTGCTGTCGTCCAAATGTAAAGGGTCTCAGCTGCGTCTGGCACAGAGAACAGCTTTAGGTCAAGAAGCTCAGCCGGAGTTTGCCCTGGACGCGTGGAAAGCTGTATTTTGCACCACCTTCCGGCGGCAGCCCTCTCTCTTTTACAGCCCGCACAGCGCCGTCAGATCGCGGTGCTCTCTGCACCTTCCTTCTCGGGTCCAAGTAGCACGGCGAACCTTACAGCCTTGCAGGGAGGGAAGACGCGGATAGGCGTCTCGCAAAGAAGAAGGTGCCAGGACGCAAAGATGTTCTGCCTTTCTCCTCCTCCTTGCCCGAATTGCGGTGCTGCGTGGAAAGTCTCGGCCAGCGAAAAGCTAATCCAGCAAGTGTTTCTCTCCTGACGCATTTCGCTGAGCGAGAGCTCCACGGACACTTTCGACGCTGGGAAAACGGCAAGACAACGACTGTACGTCGAGCTGAGGGAAATCCGTGCACAGCACACTGTGGCTGCGTTGCAGTGTTCACGCTGAAGAGCGGCAAAGCTCCAAGCCATCGCTGCGCTTCAGTTCTGTCCGGACCACAGAAGGCGAAGAACGAAGCAGCTGGGCACCGGGCTAATGTACTCAGTGGAGCGAATTTCAAATGTCCAGCCAAGAGCTGCTTCACAAGCAGATTCAGCTGAGAATGCTCTGCCTGCTTCACAAAGTAAGGCGCGGCCCTTGCACTCCAGCACACAACCTGGCCAGAAACAGGTTCTTCGACCTTCAGGGCTGCAACGTCCGTGCAGCTTGAGCACGCCCAGAAGGACGCGTCCAGAAAGAAGGCGTTCTTCTGGGACCCCCCTCCTCCAAGCAGCCTCGAAACTGAGCACAACACACTGCGGCTCGGCGGCTTCCTTCTCAGATAGACGTACCGTCACGCTGTGTACACTCTCGCAGCTCCGTCGCCCACTTGCAGCAGCTGCTGCTACCAAAGCAAAAGGCTCCACAAGTAACAGCCACTGCTGGGCTGCACTTTCGCCTTGCCTCACGTGAAGCAGCAGAAACTGTCCGCTGCACTCGGTAGTATTTCCAGTCTCTGCCGCATCTACCACTGGTCGCCTCTGCATCTCCAAGCACGAAGCTGGGCACGACTCTTTCCAGGGAAAGCTGGAAGAGAAATGGGTAGCAGCACCAGTAGCTGCAAGTTGAACTTTCTGTTTCCAGCTGCTAACGTGAATCCGCAAAGAAGCGAGTGACAGCCACGCTTCCTCTGGCAGCCTGTGCGATGCGCACAGCAGCTCGGTGCCCTGCCGTCATTCTTATGCTCTTCGTACCACGATGTCGCGCTTTCCTTTCTGCCGGAGTCGAGCCGTCGTCTCACTGGTCGCACAGAGCACTGCGCCGGCAGCCAAACGCTCCAGCCGACTGCTTCTGCCGTAACACGCCTGGCCTATGCACTTTCCCTCGCAGCGACGTACACCAGCACATGGGGTCTTTGCTGTCGTCCAAATGTAAAGGGTCTCAGCTGCGTCTGGCACAGAGAACAGCTTTAGGTCAAGAAGCTCAGCCGGAGTTTGCCCTGGACGCGTGGAAAGCTGTATTTTGCACCACCTTCCGGCGGCAGCCCTCTCTCTTTTACAGCCCGCACAGCGCCGTCAGATCGCGGTGCTCTCTGCACCTTCCTTCTCGGGTCCAAGTAGCACGGCGAACCTTACAGCCTTGCAGGGAGGGAAGACGCGGATAGGCGTCTCGCAAAGAAGAAGGTGCCAGGACGCAAAGATGTTCTGCCTTTCTCCTCCTCCTTGCCCGAATTGCGGTGCTGCGTGGAAAGTCTCGGCCAGCGAAAAGCTAATCCAGCAAGTGTTTCTCTCCTGACGCATTTCGCTGAGCGAGAGCTCCACGGACACTTTCGACGCTGGGAAAACGGCAAGACAACGACTGTACGTCGAGCTGAGGGAAATCCGTGCACAGCACACTGTGGCTGCGTTGCAGTGTTCACGCTGAAGAGCGGCAAAGCTCCAAGCCATCGCTGCGCTTCAGTTCTGTCCGGACCACAGAAGGCGAAGAACGAAGCAGCTGGGCACCGGGCTAATGTACTCAGTGGAGCGAATTTCAAATGTCCAGCCAAGAGCTGCTTCACAAGCAGATTCAGCTGAGAATGCTCTGCCTGCTTCACAAAGTAAGGCGCAGCCCTTGCACTCCAGCACACAACCTGGCCAGAAACAGGTTCTTCGACCTTCAGGGCTGCAACGTCCGTGCAGCTTGAGCACGCCCAGAAGGACGCGTCCAGAAAGAAGGCGTTCTTCTGGGACCCCCCTCCTCCAAGCAGCCTCGAAACTGAGCACAACACACTGCGGCTCGGCGGCTTCCTTCTCAGATAGACGTACCGTCACGCTGTGTACACTCTCGCAGCTCCGTCGCCCACTTGCAGCAGCTGCTGCTACCAAAGCAAAAGGCTCCACAAGTAACAGCCACTGCTGGGCTGCACTTTCGCCTTGCCTCACGTGAAGCAGCAGAAACTGTCCGCTGCACTCGGTAGTATTTCCAGTCTCTGCCGCATCTACCACTGGTCGCCTCTGCATCTCCAAGCACGAAGCTGGGCACGACTCTTTCCAGGGAAAGCTGGAAGAGAAATGGGTAGCAGCACCAGTAGCTGCAAGTTGAACTTTCTGTTTCCAGCTGCTAACGTGAATCCGCAAAGAAGCGAGTGACAGCCACGCTTCCTCTGGCAGCCTGTGCGATGCGCACAGCAGCTCGGTGCCCTGCCGTCATTCTTATGCTCTTCGTACCACGATGTCGCGCTTTCCTTTCTGCCGGAGTCGAGCCGTCGTCTCACTGGTCGCACAGAGCACTGCGCCGGCAGCCAAACGCTCCAGCCGACTGCTTCTGCCGTAACACGCCTGGCCTATGCACTTTCCCTCGCAGCGACGTACACCAGCACATGGGGTCTTTGCTGTCGTCCAAATGTAAAGGGTCTCAGCTGCGTCTGGCACAGAGAACAGCTTTAGGTCAAGAAGCTCAGCCGGAGTTTGCCCTGGACGCGTGGAAAGCTGTATTTTGCACCACCTTCCGGCGGCAGCCCTCTCTCTTTTACAGCCCGCACAGCGCCGTCAGATCGCGGTGCTCTCTGCACCTTCCTTCTCGGGTCCAAGTAGCACGGCGAACCTTACAGCCTTGCAGGGAGGGAAGACGCGGATAGGCGTCTCGCAAAGAAGAAGGTGCCAGGACGCAAAGATGTTCTGCCTTTCTCCTCCTCCTTGCCCGAATTGCGGTGCTGCGTGGAAAGTCTCGGCCAGCGAAAAGCTAATCCAGCAAGTGTTTCTCTCCTGACGCATTTCGCTGAGCGAGAGCTCCACGGACACTTTCGACGCTGGGAAAACGGCAAGACAACGACTGTACGTCGAGCTGAGGGAAATCCGTGCACAGCACACTGTGGCTGCGTTGCAGTGTTCACGCTGAAGAGCGGCAAAGCTCCAAGCCATCGCTGCGCTTCAGTTCTGTCCGGACCACAGAAGGCGAAGAACGAAGCAGCTGGGCACCGGGCTAATGTACTCAGTGGAGCGAATTTCAAATGTCCAGCCAAGAGCTGCTTCACAAGCAGATTCAGCTGAGAATGCTCTGCCTGCTTCACAAAGTAAGGCGCAGCCCTTGCACTCCAGCACACAACCTGGCCAGAAACAGGTTCTTCGACCTTCAGGGCTGCAACGTCCGTGCAGCTTGAGCACGCCCAGAAGGACGCGTCCAGAAAGAAGGCGTTCTTCTGGGACCCCCCTCCTCCAAGCAGCCTCGAAACTGAGCACAACACACTGCGGCTCGGCGGCTTCCTTCTCAGATAGACGTACCGTCACGCTGTGTACACTCTCGCAGCTCCGTCGCCCACTTGCAGCAGCTGCTGCTACCAAAGCAAAAGGCTCCACAAGTAACAGCCACTGCTGGGCTGCACTTTCGCCTTGCCTCACGTGAAGCAGCAGAAACTGTCCGCTGCACTCGGTAGTATTTCCAGTCTCTGCCGCATCTACCACTGGTCGCCTCTGCATCTCCAAGCACGAAGCTGGGCACGACTCTTTCCAGGGAAAGCTGGAAGAGAAATGGGTAGCAGCACCAGTAGCTGCAAGTTGAACTTTCTGTTTCCAGCTGCTAACGTGAATCCGCAAAGAAGCGAGTGACAGCCACGCTTCCTCTGGCAGCCTGTGCGATGCGCACAGCAGCTCGGTGCCCTGCCGTCATTCTTATGCTCTTCGTACCACGATGTCGCGCTTTCCTTTCTGCCGGAGTCGAGCCGTCGTCTCACTGGTCGCACAGAGCACTGCGCCGGCAGCCAAACGCTCCAGCCGACTGCTTCTGCCGTAACACGCCTGGCCTATGCACTTTCCCTCGCAGCGACGTACACCAGCACATGGGGTCTTTGCTGTCGTCCAAATGTAAAGGGTCTCAGCTGCGTCTGGCACAGAGAACAGCTTTAGGTCAAGAAGCTCAGCCGGAGTTTGCCCTGGACGCGTGGAAAGCTGTATTTTGCACCACCTTCCGGCGGCAGCCCTCTCTCTTTTACAGCCCGCACAGCGCCGTCAGATCGCGGTGCTCTCTGCACCTTCCTTCTCGGGTCCAAGTAGCACGGCGAACCTTACAGCCTTGCAGGGAGGGAAGACGCGGATAGGCGTCTCGCAAAGAAGAAGGTGCCAGGACGCAAAGATGTTCTGCCTTTCTCCTCCTCCTTGCCCGAATTGCGGTGCTGCGTGGAAAGTCTCGGCCAGCGAAAAGCTAATCCAGCAAGTGTTTCTCTCCTGACGCATTTCGCTGAGCGAGAGCTCCACGGACACTTTCGACGCTGGGAAAACGGCAAGACAACGACTGTACGTCGAGCTGAGGGAAATCCGTGCACAGCACACTGTGGCTGCGTTGCAGTGTTCACGCTGAAGAGCGGCAAAGCTCCAAGCCATCGCTGCGCTTCAGTTCTGTCCGGACCACAGAAGGCGAAGAACGAAGCAGCTGGGCACCGGGCTAATGTACTCAGTGGAGCGAATTTCAAATGTCCAGCCAAGAGCTGCTTCACAAGCAGATTCAGCTGAGAATGCTCTGCCTGCTTCACAAAGTAAGGCGCAGCCCTTGCACTCCAGCACACAACCTGGCCAGAAACAGGTTCTTCGACCTTCAGGGCTGCAACGTCCGTGCAGCTTGAGCACGCCCAGAAGGACGCGTCCAGAAAGAAGGCGTTCTTCTGGGACCCCCCTCCTCCAAGCAGCCTCGAAACTGAGCACAACACACTGCGGCTCGGCGGCTTCCTTCTCAGATAGACGTACCGTCACGCTGTGTACACTCTCGCAGCTCCGTCGCCCACTTGCAGCAGCTGCTGCTACCAAAGCAAAAGGCTCCACAAGTAACAGCCACTGCTGGGCTGCACTTTCGCCTTGCCTCACGTGAAGCAGCAGAAACTGTCCGCTGCACTCGGTAGTATTTCCAGTCTCTGCCGCATCTACCACTGGTCGCCTCTGCATCTCCAAGCACGAAGCTGGGCACGACTCTTTCCAGGGAAAGCTGGAAGAGAAATGGGTAGCAGCACCAGTAGCTGCAAGTTGAACTTTCTGTTTCCAGCTGCTAACGTGAATCCGCAAAGAAGCGAGTGACAGCCACGCTTCCTCTGGCAGCCTGTGCGATGCGCACAGCAGCTCGGTGCCCTGCCGTCATTCTTATGCTCTTCGTACCACGATGTCGCGCTTTCCTTTCTGCCGGAGTCGAGCCGTCGTCTCACTGGTCGCACAGAGCACTGCGCCGGCAGCCAAACGCTCCAGCCGACTGCTTCTGCCGTAACACGCCTGGCCTATGCACTTTCCCTCGCAGCGACGTACACCAGCACATGGGGTCTTTGCTGTCGTCCAAATGTAAAGGGTCTCAGCTGCGTCTGGCACAGAGAACAGCTTTAGGTCAAGAAGCTCAGCCGGAGTTTGCCCTGGACGCGTGGAAAGCTGTATTTTGCACCACCTTCCGGCGGCAGCCCTCTCTCTTTTACAGCCCGCACAGCGCCGTCAGATCGCGGTGCTCTCTGCACCTTCCTTCTCGGGTCCAAGTAGCACGGCGAACCTTACAGCCTTGCAGGGAGGGAAGACGCGGATAGGCGTCTCGCAAAGAAGAAGGTGCCAGGACGCAAAGATGTTCTGCCTTTCTCCTCCTCCTTGCCCGAATTGCGGTGCTGCGTGGAAAGTCTCGGCCAGCGAAAAGCTAATCCAGCAAGTGTTTCTCTCCTGACGCATTTCGCTGAGCGAGAGCTCCACGGACACTTTCGACGCTGGGAAAACGGCAAGACAACGACTGTACGTCGAGCTGAGGGAAATCCGTGCACAGCACACTGTGGCTGCGTTGCAGTGTTCACGCTGAAGAGCGGCAAAGCTCCAAGCCATCGCTGCGCTTCAGTTCTGTCCGGACCACAGAAGGCGAAGAACGAAGCAGCTGGGCACCGGGCTAATGTACTCAGTGGAGCGAATTTCAAATGTCCAGCCAAGAGCTGCTTCACAAGCAGATTCAGCTGAGAATGCTCTGCCTGCTTCACAAAGTAAGGCGCAGCCCTTGCACTCCAGCACACAACCTGGCCAGAAACAGGTTCTTCGACCTTCAGGGCTGCAACGTCCGTGCAGCTTGAGCACGCCCAGAAGGACGCGTCCAGAAAGAAGGCGTTCTTCTGGGACCCCCCTCCTCCAAGCAGCCTCGAAACTGAGCACAACACACTGCGGCTCGGCGGCTTCCTTCTCAGATAGACGTACCGTCACGCTGTGTACACTCTCGCAGCTCCGTCGCCCACTTGCAGCAGCTGCTGCTACCAAAGCAAAAGGCTCCACAAGTAACAGCCACTGCTGGGCTGCACTTTCGCCTTGCCTCACGTGAAGCAGCAGAAACTGTCCGCTGCACTCGGTAGTATTTCCAGTCTCTGCCGCATCTACCACTGGTCGCCTCTGCATCTCCAAGCACGAAGCTGGGCACGACTCTTTCCAGGGAAAGCTGGAAGAGAAATGGGTAGCAGCACCAGTAGCTGCAAGTTGAACTTTCTGTTTCCAGCTGCTAACGTGAATCCGCAAAGAAGCGAGTGACAGCCACGCTTCCTCTGGCAGCCTGTGCGATGCGCACAGCAGCTCGGTGCCCTGCCGTCATTCTTATGCTCTTCGTACCACGATGTCGCGCTTTCCTTTCTGCCGGAGTCGAGCCGTCGTCTCACTGGTCGCACAGAGCACTGCGCCGGCAGCCAAACGCTCCAGCCGACTGCTTCTGCCGTAACACGCCTGGCCTATGCACTTTCCCTCGCAGCGACGTACACCAGCACATGGGGTCTTTGCTGTCGTCCAAATGTAAAGGGTCTCAGCTGCGTCTGGCACAGAGAACAGCTTTAGGTCAAGAAGCTCAGCCGGAGTTTGCCCTGGACGCGTGGAAAGCTGTATTTTGCACCACCTTCCGGCGGCAGCCCTCTCTCTTTTACAGCCCGCACAGCGCCGTCAGATCGCGGTGCTCTCTGCACCTTCCTTCTCGGGTCCAAGTAGCACGGCGAACCTTACAGCCTTGCAGGGAGGGAAGACGCGGATAGGCGTCTCGCAAAGAAGAAGGTGCCAGGACGCAAAGATGTTCTGCCTTTCTCCTCCTCCTTGCCCGAATTGCGGTGCTGCGTGGAAAGTCTCGGCCAGCGAAAAGCTAATCCAGCAAGTGTTTCTCTCCTGACGCATTTCGCTGAGCGAGAGCTCCACGGACACTTTCGACGCTGGGAAAACGGCAAGACAACGACTGTACGTCGAGCTGAGGGAAATCCGTGCACAGCACACTGTGGCTGCGTTGCAGTGTTCACGCTGAAGAGCGGCAAAGCTCCAAGCCATCGCTGCGCTTCAGTTCTGTCCGGACCACAGAAGGCGAAGAACGAAGCAGCTGGGCACCGGGCTAATGTACTCAGTGGAGCGAATTTCAAATGTCCAGCCAAGAGCTGCTTCACAAGCAGATTCAGCTGAGAATGCTCTGCCTGCTTCACAAAGTAAGGCGCAGCCCTTGCACTCCAGCACACAACCTGGCCAGAAACAGGTTCTTCGACCTTCAGGGCTGCAACGTCCGTGCAGCTTGAGCACGCCCAGAAGGACGCGTCCAGAAAGAAGGCGTTCTTCTGGGACCCCCCTCCTCCAAGCAGCCTCGAAACTGAGCACAACACACTGCGGCTCGGCGGCTTCCTTCTCAGATAGACGTACCGTCACGCTGTGTACACTCTCGCAGCTCCGTCGCCCACTTGCAGCAGCTGCTGCTACCAAAGCAAAAGGCTCCACAAGTAACAGCCACTGCTGGGCTGCACTTTCGCCTTGCCTCACGTGAAGCAGCAGAAACTGTCCGCTGCACTCGGTAGTATTTCCAGTCTCTGCCGCATCTACCACTGGTCGCCTCTGCATCTCCAAGCACGAAGCTGGGCACGACTCTTTCCAGGGAAAGCTGGAAGAGAAATGGGTAGCAGCACCAGTAGCTGCAAGTTGAACTTTCTGTTTCCAGCTGCTAACGTGAATCCGCAAAGAAGCGAGTGACAGCCACGCTTCCTCTGGCAGCCTGTGCGATGCGCACAGCAGCTCGGTGCCCTGCCGTCATTCTTATGCTCTTCGTACCACGATGTCGCGCTTTCCTTTCTGCCGGAGTCGAGCCGTCGTCTCACTGGTCGCACAGAGCACTGCGCCGGCAGCCAAACGCTCCAGCCGACTGCTTCTGCCGTAACACGCCTGGCCTATGCACTTTCCCTCGCAGCGACGTACACCAGCACATGGGGTCTTTGCTGTCGTCCAAATGTAAAGGGTCTCAGCTGCGTCTGGCACAGAGAACAGCTTTAGGTCAAGAAGCTCAGCCGGAGTTTGCCCTGGACGCGTGGAAAGCTGTATTTTGCACCACCTTCCGGCGGCAGCCCTCTCTCTTTTACAGCCCGCACAGCGCCGTCAGATCGCGGTGCTCTCTGCACCTTCCTTCTCGGGTCCAAGTAGCACGGCGAACCTTACAGCCTTGCAGGGAGGGAAGACGCGGATAGGCGTCTCGCAAAGAAGAAGGTGCCAGGACGCAAAGATGTTCTGCCTTTCTCCTCCTCCTTGCCCGAATTGCGGTGCTGCGTGGAAAGTCTCGGCCAGCGAAAAGCTAATCCAGCAAGTGTTTCTCTCCTGACGCATTTCGCTGAGCGAGAGCTCCACGGACACTTTCGACGCTGGGAAAACGGCAAGACAACGACTGTACGTCGAGCTGAGGGAAATCCGTGCACAGCACACTGTGGCTGCGTTGCAGTGTTCACGCTGAAGAGCGGCAAAGCTCCAAGCCATCGCTGCGCTTCAGTTCTGTCCGGACCACAGAAGGCGAAGAACGAAGCAGCTGGGCACCGGGCTAATGTACTCAGTGGAGCGAATTTCAAATGTCCAGCCAAGAGCTGCTTCACAAGCAGATTCAGCTGAGAATGCTCTGCCTGCTTCACAAAGTAAGGCGCAGCCCTTGCACTCCAGCACACAACCTGGCCAGAAACAGGTTCTTCGACCTTCAGGGCTGCAACGTCCGTGCAGCTTGAGCACGCCCAGAAGGACGCGTCCAGAAAGAAGGCGTTCTTCTGGGACCCCCCTCCTCCAAGCAGCCTCGAAACTGAGCACAACACACTGCGGCTCGGCGGCTTCCTTCTCAGATAGACGTACCGTCACGCTGTGTACACTCTCGCAGCTCCGTCGCCCACTTGCAGCAGCTGCTGCTACCAAAGCAAAAGGCTCCACAAGTAACAGCCACTGCTGGGCTGCACTTTCGCCTTGCCTCACGTGAAGCAGCAGAAACTGTCCGCTGCACTCGGTAGTATTTCCAGTCTCTGCCGCATCTACCACTGGTCGCCTCTGCATCTCCAAGCACGAAGCTGGGCACGACTCTTTCCAGGGAAAGCTGGAAGAGAAATGGGTAGCAGCACCAGTAGCTGCAAGTTGAACTTTCTGTTTCCAGCTGCTAACGTGAATCCGCAAAGAAGCGAGTGACAGCCACGCTTCCTCTGGCAGCCTGTGCGATGCGCACAGCAGCTCGGTGCCCTGCCGTCATTCTTATGCTCTTCGTACCACGATGTCGCGCTTTCCTTTCTGCCGGAGTCGAGCCGTCGTCTCACTGGTCGCACAGAGCACTGCGCCGGCAGCCAAACGCTCCAGCCGACTGCTTCTGCCGTAACACGCCTGGCCTATGCACTTTCCCTCGCAGCGACGTACACCAGCACATGGGGTCTTTGCTGTCGTCCAAATGTAAAGGGTCTCAGCTGCGTCTGGCACAGAGAACAGCTTTAGGTCAAGAAGCTCAGCCGGAGTTTGCCCTGGACGCGTGGAAAGCTGTATTTTGCACCACCTTCCGGCGGCAGCCCTCTCTCTTTTACAGCCCGCACAGCGCCGTCAGATCGCGGTGCTCTCTGCACCTTCCTTCTCGGGTCCAAGTAGCACGGCGAACCTTACAGCCTTGCAGGGAGGGAAGACGCGGATAGGCGTCTCGCAAAGAAGAAGGTGCCAGGACGCAAAGATGTTCTGCCTTTCTCCTCCTCCTTGCCCGAATTGCGGTGCTGCGTGGAAAGTCTCGGCCAGCGAAAAGCTAATCCAGCAAGTGTTTCTCTCCTGACGCATTTCGCTGAGCGAGAGCTCCACGGACACTTTCGACGCTGGGAAAACGGCAAGACAACGACTGTACGTCGAGCTGAGGGAAATCCGTGCACAGCACACTGTGGCTGCGTTGCAGTGTTCACGCTGAAGAGCGGCAAAGCTCCAAGCCATCGCTGCGCTTCAGTTCTGTCCGGACCACAGAAGGCGAAGAACGAAGCAGCTGGGCACCGGGCTAATGTACTCAGTGGAGCGAATTTCAAATGTCCAGCCAAGAGCTGCTTCACAAGCAGATTCAGCTGAGAATGCTCTGCCTGCTTCACAAAGTAAGGCGCAGCCCTTGCACTCCAGCACACAACCTGGCCAGAAACAGGTTCTTCGACCTTCAGGGCTGCAACGTCCGTGCAGCTTGAGCACGCCCAGAAGGACGCGTCCAGAAAGAAGGCGTTCTTCTGGGACCCCCCTCCTCCAAGCAGCCTCGAAACTGAGCACAACACACTGCGGCTCGGCGGCTTCCTTCTCAGATAGACGTACCGTCACGCTGTGTACACTCTCGCAGCTCCGTCGCCCACTTGCAGCAGCTGCTGCTACCAAAGCAAAAGGCTCCACAAGTAACAGCCACTGCTGGGCTGCACTTTCGCCTTGCCTCACGTGAAGCAGCAGAAACTGTCCGCTGCACTCGGTAGTATTTCCAGTCTCTGCCGCATCTACCACTGGTCGCCTCTGCATCTCCAAGCACGAAGCTGGGCACGACTCTTTCCAGGGAAAGCTGGAAGAGAAATGGGTAGCAGCACCAGTAGCTGCAAGTTGAACTTTCTGTTTCCAGCTGCTAACGTGAATCCGCAAAGAAGCGAGTGACAGCCACGCTTCCTCTGGCAGCCTGTGCGATGCGCACAGCAGCTCGGTGCCCTGCCGTCATTCTTATGCTCTTCGTACCACGATGTCGCGCTTTCCTTTCTGCCGGAGTCGAGCCGTCGTCTCACTGGTCGCACAGAGCACTGCGCCGGCAGCCAAACGCTCCAGCCGACTGCTTCTGCCGTAACACGCCTGGCCTATGCACTTTCCCTCGCAGCGACGTACACCAGCACATGGGGTCTTTGCTGTCGTCCAAATGTAAAGGGTCTCAGCTGCGTCTGGCACAGAGAACAGCTTTAGGTCAAGAAGCTCAGCCGGAGTTTGCCCTGGACGCGTGGAAAGCTGTATTTTGCACCACCTTCCGGCGGCAGCCCTCTCTCTTTTACAGCCCGCACAGCGCCGTCAGATCGCGGTGCTCTCTGCACCTTCCTTCTCGGGTCCAAGTAGCACGGCGAACCTTACAGCCTTGCAGGGAGGGAAGACGCGGATAGGCGTCTCGCAAAGAAGAAGGTGCCAGGACGCAAAGATGTTCTGCCTTTCTCCTCCTCCTTGCCCGAATTGCGGTGCTGCGTGGAAAGTCTCGGCCAGCGAAAAGCTAATCCAGCAAGTGTTTCTCTCCTGACGCATTTCGCTGAGCGAGAGCTCCACGGACACTTTCGACGCTGGGAAAACGGCAAGACAACGACTGTACGTCGAGCTGAGGGAAATCCGTGCACAGCACACTGTGGCTGCGTTGCAGTGTTCACGCTGAAGAGCGGCAAAGCTCCAAGCCATCGCTGCGCTTCAGTTCTGTCCGGACCACAGAAGGCGAAGAACGAAGCAGCTGGGCACCGGGCTAATGTACTCAGTGGAGCGAATTTCAAATGTCCAGCCAAGAGCTGCTTCACAAGCAGATTCAGCTGAGAATGCTCTGCCTGCTTCACAAAGTAAGGCGCAGCCCTTGCACTCCAGCACACAACCTGGCCAGAAACAGGTTCTTCGACCTTCAGGGCTGCAACGTCCGTGCAGCTTGAGCACGCCCAGAAGGACGCGTCCAGAAAGAAGGCGTTCTTCTGGGACCCCCCTCCTCCAAGCAGCCTCGAAACTGAGCACAACACACTGCGGCTCGGCGGCTTCCTTCTCAGATAGACGTACCGTCACGCTGTGTACACTCTCGCAGCTCCGTCGCCCACTTGCAGCAGCTGCTGCTACCAAAGCAAAAGGCTCCACAAGTAACAGCCACTGCTGGGCTGCACTTTCGCCTTGCCTCACGTGAAGCAGCAGAAACTGTCCGCTGCACTCGGTAGTATTTCCAGTCTCTGCCGCATCTACCACTGGTCGCCTCTGCATCTCCAAGCACGAAGCTGGGCACGACTCTTTCCAGGGAAAGCTGGAAGAGAAATGGGTAGCAGCACCAGTAGCTGCAAGTTGAACTTTCTGTTTCCAGCTGCTAACGTGAATCCGCAAAGAAGCGAGTGACAGCCACGCTTCCTCTGGCAGCCTGTGCGATGCGCACAGCAGCTCGGTGCCCTGCCGTCATTCTTATGCTCTTCGTACCACGATGTCGCGCTTTCCTTTCTGCCGGAGTCGAGCCGTCGTCTCACTGGTCGCACAGAGCACTGCGCCGGCAGCCAAACGCTCCAGCCGACTGCTTCTGCCGTAACACGCCTGGCCTATGCACTTTCCCTCGCAGCGACGTACACCAGCACATGGGGTCTTTGCTGTCGTCCAAATGTAAAGGGTCTCAGCTGCGTCTGGCACAGAGAACAGCTTTAGGTCAAGAAGCTCAGCCGGAGTTTGCCCTGGACGCGTGGAAAGCTGTATTTTGCACCACCTTCCGGCGGCAGCCCTCTCTCTTTTACAGCCCGCACAGCGCCGTCAGATCGCGGTGCTCTCTGCACCTTCCTTCTCGGGTCCAAGTAGCACGGCGAACCTTACAGCCTTGCAGGGAGGGAAGACGCGGATAGGCGTCTCGCAAAGAAGAAGGTGCCAGGACGCAAAGATGTTCTGCCTTTCTCCTCCTCCTTGCCCGAATTGCGGTGCTGCGTGGAAAGTCTCGGCCAGCGAAAAGCTAATCCAGCAAGTGTTTCTCTCCTGACGCATTTCGCTGAGCGAGAGCTCCACGGACACTTTCGACGCTGGGAAAACGGCAAGACAACGACTGTACGTCGAGCTGAGGGAAATCCGTGCACAGCACACTGTGGCTGCGTTGCAGTGTTCACGCTGAAGAGCGGCAAAGCTCCAAGCCATCGCTGCGCTTCAGTTCTGTCCGGACCACAGAAGGCGAAGAACGAAGCAGCTGGGCACCGGGCTAATGTACTCAGTGGAGCGAATTTCAAATGTCCAGCCAAGAGCTGCTTCACAAGCAGATTCAGCTGAGAATGCTCTGCCTGCTTCACAAAGTAAGGCGCAGCCCTTGCACTCCAGCACACAACCTGGCCAGAAACAGGTTCTTCGACCTTCAGGGCTGCAACGTCCGTGCAGCTTGAGCACGCCCAGAAGGACGCGTCCAGAAAGAAGGCGTTCTTCTGGGACCCCCCCTCCTCCAAGCAGCCTCGAAACTGAGCACAACACACTGCGGCTCGGCGGCTTCCTTCTCAGATAGACGTACCGTCACGCTGTGTACACTCTCGCAGCTCCGTCGCCCACTTGCAGCAGCTGCTGCTACCAAAGCAAAAGGCTCCACAAGTAACAGCCACTGCTGGGCTGCACTTTCGCCTTGCCTCACGTGAAGCAGCAGAAACTGTCCGCTGCACTCGGTAGTATTTCCAGTCTCTGCCGCATCTACCACTGGTCGCCTCTGCATCTCCAAGCACGAAGCTGGGCACGACTCTTTCCAGGGAAAGCTGGAAGAGAAATGGGTAGCAGCACCAGTAGCTGCAAGTTGAACTTTCTGTTTCCAGCTGCTAACGTGAATCCGCAAAGAAGCGAGTGACAGCCACGCTTCCTCTGGCAGCCTGTGCGATGCGCACAGCAGCTCGGTGCCCTGCCGTCATTCTTATGCTCTTCGTACCACGATGTCGCGCTTTCCTTTCTGCCGGAGTCGAGCCGTCGTCTCACTGGTCGCACAGAGCACTGCGCCGGCAGCCAAACGCTCCAGCCGACTGCTTCTGCCGTAACACGCCTGGCCTATGCACTTTCCCTCGCAGCGACGTACACCAGCACATGGGGTCTTTGCTGTCGTCCAAATGTAAAGGGTCTCAGCTGCGTCTGGCACAGAGAACAGCTTTAGGTCAAGAAGCTCAGCCGGAGTTTGCCCTGGACGCGTGGAAAGCTGTATTTTGCACCACCTTCCGGCGGCAGCCCTCTCTCTTTTACAGCCCGCACAGCGCCGTCAGATCGCGGTGCTCTCTGCACCTTCCTTCTCGGGTCCAAGTAGCACGGCGAACCTTACAGCCTTGCAGGGAGGGAAGACGCGGATAGGCGTCTCGCAAAGAAGAAGGTGCCAGGACGCAAAGATGTTCTGCCTTTCTCCTCCTCCTTGCCCGAATTGCGGTGCTGCGTGGAAAGTCTCGGCCAGCGAAAAGCTAATCCAGCAAGTGTTTCTCTCCTGACGCATTTCGCTGAGCGAGAGCTCCACGGACACTTTCGACGCTGGGAAAACGGCAAGACAACGACTGTACGTCGAGCTGAGGGAAATCCGTGCACAGCACACTGTGGCTGCGTTGCAGTGTTCACGCTGAAGAGCGGCAAAGCTCCAAGCCATCGCTGCGCTTCAGTTCTGTCCGGACCACAGAAGGCGAAGAACGAAGCAGCTGGGCACCGGGCTAATGTACTCAGTGGAGCGAATTTCAAATGTCCAGCCAAGAGCTGCTTCACAAGCAGATTCAGCTGAGAATGCTCTGCCTGCTTCACAAAGTAAGGCGCAGCCCTTGCACTCCAGCACACAACCTGGCCAGAAACAGGTTCTTCGACCTTCAGGGCTGCAACGTCCGTGCAGCTTGAGCACGCCCAGAAGGACGCGTCCAGAAAGAAGGCGTTCTTCTGGGACCCCCCCTCCTCCAAGCAGCCTCGAAACTGAGCACAACACACTGCGGCCTCGGCGGCTTCCTTCTCAGATAGACGTACCGTCACGCTGTGTACACTCTCGCAGCTCCGTCGCCCACTTGCAGCAGCTGCTGCTACCAAAGCAAAAGGCTCCACAAGTAACAGCCACTGCTGGGCTGCACTTTCGCCTTGCCTCACGTGAAGCAGCAGAAACTGTCCGCTGCACTCGGTAGTATTTCCAGTCTCTGCCGCATCTACCACTGGTCGCCTCTGCATCTCCAAGCACGAAGCTGGCACGACTCTTTCCAGGGAAAGCTGGAAGAGAAATGGGTAGCAGCACCAGTAGCTGCAAGTTGAACTTTCTGTTTCCAGCTGCTAACGTGAATCCGCAAAGAAGCGAGTGACAGCCACGCTTCCTCTGGCAGCCTGTGCGATGCGCACAGCAGCTCGGTGCCCTGCCGTCATTCTTATGCTCTTCGTACCACGATGTCGCGCTTTCCTTTCTGCCGGAGTCGAGCCGTCGTCTCACTGGTCGCACAGAGCACTGCGCCGGCAGCCAAACGCTCCAGCCGACTGCTTCTGCCGTAACACGCCTGGCCTATGCACTTTCCCTCGCAGCGACGTACACCAGCACATGGGGTCTTTGCTGTCGTCCAAATGTAAAGGGTCTCAGCTGCGTCTGGCACAGAGAACAGCTTTAGGTCAAGAAGCTCAGCCGGAGTTTGCCCTGGACGCGTGGAAAGCTGTATTTTGCACCACCTTCCGGCGGCAGCCCTCTCTCTTTTACAGCCCGCACAGCGCCGTCAGATCGCGGTGCTCTCTGCACCTTCCTTCTCGGGTCCAAGTAGCACGGCGAACCTTACAGCCTTGCAGGGAGGGAAGACGCGGATAGGCGTCTCGCAAAGAAGAAGGTGCCAGGACGCAAAGATGTTCTGCCTTTCTCCTCCTCCTTGCCCGAATTGCGGTGCTGCGTGGAAAGTCTCGGCCAGCGAAAAGCTAATCCAGCAAGTGTTTCTCTCCTGACGCATTTCGCTGAGCGAGAGCTCCACGGACACTTTCGACGCTGGGAAAACGGCAAGACAACGACTGTACGTCGAGCTGAGGGAAATCCGTGCACAGCACACTGTGGCTGCGTTGCAGTGTTCACGCTGAAGAGCGGCAAAGCTCCAAGCCATCGCTGCGCTTCAGTTCTGTCCGGACCACAGAAGGCGAAGAACGAAGCAGCTGGGCACCGGGCTAATGTACTCAGTGGAGCGAATTTCAAATGTCCAGCCAAGAGCTGCTTCACAAGCAGATTCAGCTGAGAATGCTCTGCCTGCTTCACAAAGTAAGGCGCAGCCCTTGCACTCCAGCACACAACCTGGCCAGAAACAGGTTCTTCGACCTTCAGGGCTGCAACGTCCGTGCAGCTTGAGCACGCCCAGAAGGACGCGTCCAGAAAGAAGGCGTTCTTCT
The DNA here is from genome assembly GCF_041296385.1 of Aphelocoma coerulescens. Lineage (NCBI taxonomy): Eukaryota > Metazoa > Chordata > Aves > Passeriformes > Corvidae > Aphelocoma > Aphelocoma coerulescens. Next base: position 1,965 of record NW_027183663.1, on the reverse strand, counting down.
GGGACCCCCCCTCCTCCAAGCAGCCTCGAAACTGAGCACAACACACTGCGGCTCGGCGGCTTCCTTCTCAGATAGACGTACCGTCACGCTGTGTACACTCTCGCAGCTCCGTCGCCCACTTGCAGCAGCTGCTGCTACCAAAGCAAAAGGCTCCACAAGTAACAGCCACTGCTGGGCTGCACTTTCGCCTTGCCTCACGTGAAGCAGCAGAAACTGTCCGCTGCACTCGGTAGTATTTCCAGTCTCTGCCGCATCTACCACTGGTCGCCTCTGCATCTCCAAGCACGAAGCTGGGCACGACTCTTTCCAGGGAAAGCTGGAAGAGAAATGGGTAGCAGCACCAGTAGCTGCAAGTTGAACTTTCTGTTTCCAGCTGCTAACGTGAATCCGCAAAGAAGCGAGTGACAGCCACGCTTCCTCTGGCAGCCTGTGCGATGCGCACAGCAGCTCGGTGCCCTGCCGTCATTCTTATGCTCTTCGTACCACGATGTCGCGCTTTCCTTTCTGCCGGAGTCGAGCCGTCGTCTCACTGGTCGCACAGAGCACTGCGCCGGCAGCCAAACGCTCCAGCCGACTGCTTCTGCCGTAACACGCCTGGCCTATGCACTTTCCCTCGCAGCGACGTACACCAGCACATGGGGTCTTTGCTGTCGTCCAAATGTAAAGGGTCTCAGCTGCGTCTGGCACAGAGAACAGCTTTAGGTCAAGAAGCTCAGCCGGAGTTTGCCCTGGACGCGTGGAAAGCTGTATTTTGCACCACCTTCCGGCGGCAGCCCTCTCTCTTTTACAGCCCGCACAGCGCCGTCAGATCGCGGTGCTCTCTGCACCTTCCTTCTCGGGTCCAAGTAGCACGGCGAACCTTACAGCCTTGCAGGGAGGGAAGACGCGGATAGGCGTCTCGCAAAGAAGAAGGTGCCAGGACGCAAAGATGTTCTGCCTTTCTCCTCCTCCTTGCCCGAATTGCGGTGCTGCGTGGAAAGTCTCGGCCAGCGAAAAGCTAATCCAGCAAGTGTTTCTCTCCTGACGCATTTCGCTGAGCGAGAGCTCCACGGACACTTTCGACGCTGGGAAAACGGCAAGACAACGACTGTACGTCGAGCTGAGGGAAATCCGTGCACAGCACACTGTGGCTGCGTTGCAGTGTTCACGCTGAAGAGCGGCAAAGCTCCAAGCCATCGCTGCGCTTCAGTTCTGTCCGGACCACAGAAGGCGAAGAACGAAGCAGCTGGGCACCGGGCTAATGTACTCAGTGGAGCGAATTTCAAATGTCCAGCCAAGAGCTGCTTCACAAGCAGATTCAGCTGAGAATGCTCTGCCTGCTTCACAAAGTAAGGCGCGGCCCTTGCACTCCAGCACACAACCTGGCCAGAAACAGGTTCTTCGACCTTCAGGGCTGCAACGTCCGTGCAGCTTGAGCACGCCCAGAAGGACGCGTCCAGAAAGAAGGCGTTCTTCTGGGACCCCCCTCCTCCAAGCAGCCTCGAAACTGAGCACAACACACTGCGGCTCGGCGGCTTCCTTCTCAGATAGACGTACCGTCACGCTGTGTACACTCTCGCAGCTCCGTCGCCCACTTGCAGCAGCTGCTGCTACCAAAGCAAAAGGCTCCACAAGTAACAGCCACTGCTGGCTGCACTTTCGCCTTGCCTCACGTGAAGCAGCAGAAACTGTCCGCTGCACTCGGTAGTATTTCCAGTCTCTGCCGCATCTACCACTGGTCGCCTCTGCATCTCCAAGCACGAAGCTGGGCACGACTCTTTCCAGGGAAAGCTGGAAGAGAAATGGGTAGCAGCACCAGTAGCTGCAAGTTGAACTTTCTGTTTCCAGCTGCTAACGTGAATCCGCAAAGAAGCGAGTGACAGCCACGCTTCCTCTGGCAGCCTGTGCGATGCGCACAGCAGCTCGGTGCCCTGCCGTCATTCTTATGCTCTTCGTACCACGATGTCGCGCTTTCCTTTCTGCCGG